>NC_048286.1:30944964-31127464 GCF_009762535.1 Notolabrus celidotus
TAACTATAAGCTGTATCAAAAAGGAAAGTTTTAAGCCGACTCTTAAAAGTGGAGAGGGTGTCTGCCTCCTGGACCCTGACTGGTAGATGATTCCAAAGAAGAGGGGCCTGATAACTGAAGGTTCTACCTCCCATACTAATTTTAGAGATTTTAGGTACGACCAGCAGGCCTGCTTGTTGGGAGCGTGGCGTTCTAGAGGGGTAATAGGGCACTATGAGCTCTTTAAGATATGAGGGTGCCTGGTTTTTAAGGGATTTCATCCATCCATCCATCCATCCATCCATCCATCCATCCATCCATCCATCCATCCATCCATCCATCCATCCATCCATCCATCCATCCATCCATCCATCCATCCATCCATCCATCCATCCATTATCTTGACCGCCTATCCCGTTAGGGTCACAGGGAGCTGGAGCCTATCCCATGCTGAAGGCAGGGTACACCCTGGACAGGTTGCCAACCTATCACAGGGCAAACATGGAAAGACAGACAACCAACCACACACACACACTCACACCTACGGGCAATTTAGTGTAACCAATTAACCTGGAGAGCATGTTTTTTGGACTGTTGGAGGGAGCTGGAGTACCTGAAAGAACCCAGGCATGCACGGGGAGAACATACAAACTCCATATGGAAAGGCACCTTCTTGCTGTGGCAGCGCTACCCACTGCAGCACCGTGCAACCGCAATGCACACATCTCTAATGTAAAATTAAAACAGGGTAAACCAAAGTCGAGCATGAAAGTTTCACCGTGAGTTATGAACCATTAGGGTTTGAATATTAGATACAAGAAAGAGTTCAGACACCTCATTTATAAGATTTTGTCCCCAGGAGGTTTGATTTGTTGGTACATTCAGATGTTGGTCGTTGGTTCACTGTGTTTGTCCTGAAATTTAATCTCTTAAAAGCACCTCCCATACATTGTTTTCAGATAAATTGTGTGTTAAAAGAAGCGCTCCAATCTCTCCATGTCATAGTTATTACCACATACTGGAGCCAGGGATGTAAGAGCCTTCTACTACAGACCTAAATTATCCCTTTATTTACTAATGGAGTAATATATAATGTGTTTGTTGTATGTTGAGCTTGTAATGGGATTAAAGAAAGTGCAACCACAGCAGTGTGTGAGGGTAAACCATGGATATAGATATTTATATATATAAAGGGAAAACTTTCTTCATGAATCTAGACCCTTTAGCCTGATGGGCTGATGGGATTTCATAACTCTTATCCAGTCAGCCAAACCAAACAAGGAAAATATAGAGCCATTCAAATGGCTACTTGCTTTTGCAGCACTAAATAAAGTTTGTTTTCTGGTGCCTTTAGGTGCTCTTAAAATAGTGGTACTAAAATGTTTCTTCATTATGAACCCCCCCATGAAATATCTCTGTCCTCATATCCTTCAAACCAGCACAAAAACATGTTTTTGTTGGAAAAGCTTTCATGAATAGGAGCAACACAGAGCTGCAGCATGTCTGTCAGATTCACTGGGACATGTATCTGAAACCTAAAAACACTTTGAGGTTTGCTGGCTGCAGCTATTGTCCGATTTCTTCCTCCACACTACACGGCCTTTGGCAGGATGGAGGTCATCGAGGTGATTCCCATTTGAATGTTTTCTGATGGCTGAGACTTTTGAATCTCTGTCTCAGGACTCTGCAGCTTTGTTTAAATCTCAGTTCCATTCACTTGTTTGTTTCTTTTTCCTTGTTTAATTTAATATCAAAACTGGCTTCACACTCCAGAGAACAGACATCGTTTTGAATTTGATTGTGTTTGTACCGCAGCGGATGAATGCATTCAAACTAAAATATGAAATTAAAAGATGTGGTTTATTTTTAAGACATTTTGTAAACATTTGTATCTCAGGTACCCTTAAAGGGAAAGGATTTTTCTAAGGGGGGTTGTGTTTACCTGTCAATATTAAGTGTATTACCTCCAGGGGATGCCGGGTGGGTCGGCCCTTTTGTTGAAAAACTGGCTGCAGGACCTGCATGGAAACCAGGCTATAGACTGTAACACAATTTATTGTTAATTCTAAGAAAATCTGACCCCAACACCAATGTTGGTGTAAGTGTACTTCACACTTTACTTCGCTGTCAGGGAGCACTGTTTTGCATTATACTGTACACAGCCTGCAGTGCACTGATCAGCTGACCTGGTCTGCAGGCTTAAAAAAAGACAGAAGATACATCTAAACTAAAAATGGAGTGATTCTGACAGGGAAGAGGACATGCTGTTTTTTGGGGGGTTTTTTAAGAGGAAACTTTAAGAACCAGAGCACAGAGAGGAAGCAGACTGAAGGAGAGAGGAGAGAAGCCTCTGTGCTAACTGGAGAGCATAGAGAGATCCCAAGTCACCTGGATGTGTATGGAGGTGTAAATTGTCAGCCTGTGAACCCAGAGAGCTTCTGCTGTCACGGTTGAGTCTTGGTAACAACAGGACCTTCAGGACTAGGGGTGGGAATTGTTAAGATTTTATCAATGTCACTGCCATTGTTGATTCTGCTTATCAATCCAATTCCTTATCAATTCTCCTAACGATGCCTGAGTATTTTTTTGAGGGGGAAAAAAGTACTTCTACACAGCCTTCTGCACCAAGAGGAACCATTTCATTTTTTCCAAAATTATGTCTGCACAAGACTGAACATGAACATATTCAACTTGAACATACTGAACAATAAGTTGACCTCATTTTCGGCCGTGTGAGTCCGGACTTGGACCCTGGAGTCTGGAGGAAAATACTTTGAATTTGGAGAGGAAAAACACTTTACCTCCGGGGGTCATCGCGGAGGTATTTTACCCGCTCTCGGTGCCTCATTTTCAGCCGCGTGAGTCCTGACGTTTCCCCTGGAGCCTGGAGGAAAATACTTAGAATTTCTTCGTGGTTGAAGGAGTTCTGCATCACAGAGCGTGTGATGTAATGCAACGTACCGCAACGTGACGTGACGTGACGTCATGCTGGGAAATAAATCCTTAAGAAGAATCGATAACGTTTGAGGTGTACAATTCCGGATCTGGTTTTTGATTCCCACCCCTATTAAGGACCTTTCTAAATCAGATGAAACCAGCAGCTAATACAGCTCACCATCCAGAGTTCCCTGCCTTACTGAACACTGCTCAATTTCTTCAATTTTTAGAAGTTGAATGAGAAAATCAAAAAACGCCAAATGGAAGTGCATCTTCAAAATAAGTACAACCAAACTAAAACATATGCACTCTCCCTTTAAAGTTAAACTAAAGGTAATCTATGGAGTTTTTGAAACTGATTACCCTCTATGTAGTTGGAGGAATTAGGCTTTTTTTTTTTTTTTTTAAACAAGCCCCTCTGAGTAAACATGACCACAGAAACATAACAGATAAATGTTTGCCTCCATTAGCACTTCCCCGTCCTTTCTAAATAAAAAACCTCGCCATTGTTACAGGATGAATGAGTCTACCAACACCGCCTCTTTCTGTTGAGCCTCTGCACTGCTGAAATGTTATCAAAAAACCAGCATCCGAGTGAAAGGACAGAGAAGTGTTACATCATTTTGTGGTGAAACTCTGAAGCAGCCGTACATTCTCTCAGCAAGTAGAGAAATCTCTTTGTTTCCTATTCCCCAAATGCTTCAGTGCTGCACTTTCCTCCGTCTGATCCCTGACTCTGATTGCATGCCGGTGTCAGAGTGTGTGTTGGGTACCTTTAGGCTTGGCCTGGGTGTGTGTGGGTGTGTGTGTGTGTGTGTGCTTCTGTAAAATACAGTTCACAGTCTGGGTTGAACAGTAGTAACCTTGCTCTCATCATTAATGTTTGTCGAAAACAGCCTGACTTCAGCCTTGACTCAAAGCCATGTTGTGAAGTGGAGTTTCAAAACCTTGATTACTGTCTATTAAAGGTTTTCTTTCCCAATGCTGTTTTGCCTTTAAAATCCAACATGTATTAGTGTGCAGCTCTACAGTACATGTGAATCTGTATGTATGTGTGTGAGAGAGAGCGAGAGAGAGAGAGAGATGTGTTTGTGTGTGGGTGGTATGGCTGAGTCCGAGTGCATCAACAGCATATCAAGAGTCCAGGAACAACAAGTCCAGCACAAGCACACAGGACCGCGTGGGGAGAGACAGGGACACAGAATACAGAAACCGACATCAGTCTTTAGTTTATATAATCTTCACTCACAAAACAGAGACAGCAACCCAACTCCCACCACAGCGGCCCCAAACAAACACCAACAGACTTCTTTATAAGGTGGTAGTTTTATAAAGGGACAAACTCCACCTGAAGGCGAGTGTGGGATAGTTATACTTTTAAAAGCACATATATTCAGAGATTACTCCGTGGCCCGAATATGACTCATCCAGATTATTGCAGGAACAGATTGTGGACTCGGAGGGTTTACCCAGACCTGTAGTTGCGTCATTCATGTCGAAAGTAAGCTGCTTCCTGAGTCCCCATGGGCGCCCTGCAAACTGCTTCATCAATGCACCAGCACAAAGGAAGAAAGACTCCCTGCTTCCAAATTATTATAACTGGAAATATTAAAAAAACATGTTCTTTTAGAACAACCCTTTGAGAGTCTAGAAATTTGGCTTCAAATAGTAAAATGTGCAGCCTGTATGATATATATCCTTTTGTCCCTCATGTATCTTTTCAGGTTTTTGTAGGACAGTGTAAAGAAGTGAACCAGGAGAGAAGCAAACTGATCAATTCTAATTCAATAAGTTAAATAATGTTATATAAGAGCTATAAAATCTGTAAAAGGAAATTAGAAGGACATTACTCAGTAACCTCCATGTAGGACAACCTTTATTCAAAGGATAAAATACAAGTGGTCACAAAGGTACAAATGTTCTTTATCAAGTCTTCCCTCTAACAACCTCCTCCCTCTGTTTATAGTGGGTCCTTCAGCCTCACAGTTGCAGAACAAATGTTGCATTTCTCTTTCTTTTCCCCCTGAACATACTCTGCAACCTTCCCTTATAGTTGGATTGTTGTGCTGCAGTATGCTTGTGCTTGTATTCCCTTTCACTGTTCAGGTGATACACATTAAGCATCACCACAAGAGCAGGACTGTTCTTGAAAACTGCTATGGTACATTCTGCACGACTCAATCTGGAGAAGAAAAACACTCATGTGAATCCTTTGAATGTGGGACTGACAAGACTCCCACCAAAGGTCCCAAACTTACACTTACTTCTTGTATGTCTACATAAAAGACCACAATGCGTCCTATTTCTGCACTGTTGCCATGAGAGTTCAGTTTGGATGTGAACTGTTGCCCCATTTGGGCTAGGCTATGCAACAGTCGGCTGATGAAAGACCAGTAACAGACATATTTGGGCGCATTATTCAGCATAAAGTGTGTTGAGTGTAGAGCAGATCAAACGTTCTTCAGATCAGTCCGTTCATTTAGTCGTGGTGATGATGGCTACGACTGAGAAGGATGATGATTCTCTACCTGAGCACCACGGCCATATTTCAAACCCACGTGTCAGGTTTTGAAATAAAGAATGATTGTTTGTATTGTGGGAGGAAGCCGGAGTACCCGGAGAGAACCCACGAATGCACGGGGACAACATGCAAACTCCACACAGAAAGGCACCCGCCTGGCTGGGGTTTCGAACCAGGAACCTTATAACTGTGAGGCAACGGTGCTACCCACTGCACCACTGTGCAGCCCCATCCAAAAACATGCTCAGGTTGATTGATCACTTTAAATTGCCCGTAGGTGTGAGTGTGTGCATGCATGGTTGTCTGTCTCTCTGTGTTAGCCCTGTGATAGGTTGGCGACCTGTCCAGGGTGTACCCTGCCGTCCGCCTGAAGATTGTGGTGCAGAAGTTCACTACGGCTCTCCCCCCTCTCTCCCGCCTCCCTTCCACCCCCCCTATTTTAATGCACCTCATTAGATACTGATATAGGTAAAGACCTTCTGCCCCCTCCGCCCTCCCTCCGCTCCGGCGCGCCGGTTGGCGGGCTCTGGTCCTGGTCCTGCACGGCTGCCTGGCTGTCTGCTCCTGGTGCTGGGCCCCCTCGGCCCTGGTGGCTCCTCTGGCTCTGTCTTGGGGGGCTGTGGGGGCGGTGTTGTGGAAGTGTTCCTTGGGGGGGGTGCGGAAACTCTCCCCCCTCGCCCCCCTTTCCTCCTGCTGGGTGACCTGGGGGTCGCCCTGGGTGCCCCGGCGGTACCTGTTTGCTTCCGGTCTGGGTCCTTGGCTTGTCCCCTGGCCTGGGTCTCCCGCGGCGCGTTGGGTCCTTCGGCCTGACTGCTCTCGCGGCACGGGTGCTGGGCTGAACCGCTCGGCTGATCTAACCCGAGTGGTATCATCTGCACCGGTGGTGGTCTTGTTACACAAATAGAACACAGCACGGCGGCAACCCTCTGCGACCCAAGCTTCAGTAATAATTGTGGACACTAAGGGTTGCTTAGTCATTAGTATCACCGCATGGAGTTTTTTTGGCATCATGGTGAGATGGTCCCTTTCCATCTAAGTGTCTTAGGTCTCTCTCTCCTTCTCTTTCCCTGTCCCTTTGTATATCTTTGTGTAATCTTTCTTTTACTTTCTTTTATTTATTCATTTATTTATTTTTTGGTCCACCTAGGTGTGCACGCCCTCTTTTACAGAACATGATATTAGCTGTCAATAAAAGATAGGCCAGAGTTCTAAGAGGGATGGTGATGGTCGCATGCACACAGTCACAAGCACAGAAGAAAAATGTTCTCTTTCTTTTCTTTTGCTGCAAGAATAAATTGCATTAATATTTGACAGTTTGTGACAAACATGACACAAACCAGAAATATATATGCAGACAAGAGTAAAAAGAGAAAAGAAAGAGAAGAAAAAAAAAAAGAAAAAAAAAAAAATGAGATTTTGAAAAATGTTTATTGGGATTTTTTGGGGGTTCTGACACTTTTGAATTATTAAATATGAAAGTTCCTGGGTCAAGTTGACAAGAGGGTTAAACGAGCATGTAGTGGATTAATAACCAGTTTCTGTAAAATGTTGCTTCAAATCTTTTTTAAGCACACGTTTCAACATGGAGGTTTCAAAAGTAGATAGAAAGATGTCTGAGCTGGGAGAGATGTTTTATAATCTTGTTCCCTGAGATCTTTGGGAGTACTTATAAGGTCTCAGTCACAGAGAATGAACTAGGAGGCAGTCAGTTTATTTATCACTAAGACTTCACCACTAAAGGACATTAGCAACAAGCACTACGACTTGACAACTTAGCTGTAACCATCACCTTCATTACCTCTCTATTCTATTTCCACACTCATAGAAAGGGCAATTACATGATACCAGCCATACAGTCAGGAAACCTTGACATTGTTGCAGCGCTTTAAAAGCACCCTCTCACATATGACATATAAGTGAGAGGGCCTGCTAAGAACCATGCGTACATCATTTCAGAAGTTAATTATCCTTATATTGTCCTCGGTGAATGGTGACTTTGAGCTAACATTGTTGCTTGAATAGAAGCCTCTGCATATAGAGCAGTGGTTCCATGGACAAACTTCACAGTTATCCTGATAATGGATGCTGTTCTCTCTTTGTCCTTGAGTACCACTCAAGGCTTTTCAAGCCTGTCTCAAATTGTCAGGTCTTCATTTTGAAAACATTTTGAAATTCATGAGTTTGGCACACAAGGTCAAAGATAATATATTTTCCAAAAAGCAGAAAACCTTCCACGTAGTAAGACTCCATTAAAGATGTATCTGGGACCTATTATAGTCCTGCCTAATGTGTTACTCAAGGCAAAGTATTTTCTTAGAGCATTGTCTGCAAAGACCTTATAATCCAAGCCAAAGAATGAGTCTGCATTAAAGCTCTTTAAAACCCCCAAATGACACCTTTGCCTGCTGGCAGCTGCTCAGTGGCCTTTTCAGAAGGACTCCAGGAAAACCTCTAACTGATCCCCTGCCACAGCACCCCAAACACACCTTTTAGAGCTCTGTTGGATTCCCATCAATAGCCGGAGCAGGGCCCAGGGACAGGTGCCGTACCACACTTGTAAACTCCTGCAGAGCGAGAGGTCTGCTCAGGCCTGACTCTGGGCAAGGGCTGAAACAAAATTCTCAGCACCACCTGTCTCAGCATTGAAAATGGTTGCCAGATTCCCTTATCTCTAACATTTGAGCCATAAAAGGCAGTCTCATATATAAAGGTTGTTTAAAGAGGTGGAGAGGTATAGAGAGGTGTGGGCAGAATGCCAGATTAAACTTCACCCTTTGAAAAAGAACTTGAAGCTATGAAGGTATTTTTGCCCTTTAAACTTAAATACTGTATGCCAGAAGCTATTCATTCACCTCCAAGCTGGGCTTATCTATTTCCAACCTTAGTGTCCTGCATTTTTCCCACACACCCTCTATGTGGCTGAAGCTTTGTGAAAGAACACAAAACTATCACATGGGAGCACAAAACAACCCCGCTGCAGAATATGTGCATCTTATTCTTTATGATAAGTCTGCAGAAAATCCAGGCAGGCAGTCAGATGGAAAAATGGAGTAATATAAGTAATATAAGAAAGACAGGCAGGCGAAAAGATAAGCAAAGAGACAGAAAGAGGGAGTCTGTCACACAGCAACATCTGTACTGTACACCACACTGAAGATGGGCCACTGCCACAAGCCTGAAGCTGAGAGAGCTCAAGTCCAAGGTAACCAACACCAGTCCCTCCACAGCCAAGAGTGCATTCCAGTGTAATGGACAAGCACTCAACGAAGAGAGGCTTAGAGAAAACACACACCCTCACGGACACACACACTGATAACAGAGGTGTAGAGAGCATGCAGGGAGGCTTAACAACCTCAAATTGCCCAAAATGGAAAGTGTGGTCTCTGCTGGAGATTGAGAGATAGAAAGTGAGGGGTCTGCTATCTCATGGGATACTGGGGTGATCTAAATCTGTGGCTGGATGGAAGCAGAGACTTATGGGTAATGACCCTATGAGTTCACATCAGAAGGAGACAGCACTTTTTGCCCTGGAATGGAAGGAAACAGATGCCGAAAGAAAAGATGGTATTTTTTAAATTCTGTTAAAACAGATTTATTTCAGAGCTTCCCATCAGTCATCTCTCTGTTATTGTTTTTACCATCAGCAGACGTCAAATCCAGCTCAGTTACAGAGTCCAAAGTCTGACACTTGGTTCTATATCTGTTTTTAATTAAACCATGTAACGTGCAGTTCATCATCTTAAAGATCTGTAGACTCTTTGACAGCTTTCCCTGTCATTTCAGACATGTGATTCCCTCAGTGTGTGTTTCTTGGCTCTTCAGTCATCAGAGTCTGTCTTTCTTATCGGCAGCATTTGGTTCTATTTACACATTTTTCTCTCCAGTACTTTTCCATGGCACATAAACCCAGCCGTTCAATGAGAAACCCCACAGCCATGAATCATAAAGATCTGACGACTTCTCTGCCAACGTTGTTTGCACGTCGCATGAACCATAGAAAGAGTATTTCACAGTATATATAACACTTCATTTATTGTCCTGTTTCTTACCTGCATGCTGATGTCTCTGTTATCTTGTGCAAGCTAAAGTAAGTAAGTAAGATTTATTTATAGAGCACCTCTCAAGAACAGAGGTCACAAGGTGCTTTACAACAACAAATACAGAAAAGCATTAAAAAGCAAAACAGCGATTGCAAATAAATACATACAAACAGACAGATTAACCAAAGGCAAGTCTAAACAGATAGGTCTTCAACTGTTTTTTGAACCTGTCAGCAGTGTCCACAGTTCTCAGTTCCAGAGGGAGCCTGTTCCAGAGTTTAGGACCAACAACCTGGAAAGCAGAGTCTCCTTTAGCTTTTAACCTGGTACGAGGCACAATCAGTAAACCCTGATCAGAGGACCTCAGAGTCCTGCTGGAGTTATATGGCTTCAGCAGCTCCCTGATATACAGTAGACTGGAGCCTGACCATTGAGCGCTCTGCACACAACAATGAGAATTTTAAACTGGATCCTACATTTAACTGGAAGCCAGTGCAAAGATATGAGGATCAGTGTAACATGAGACCTTCAGCAGCAGCATTTTCAGACCACTTGTAGGCGGTTCAGGGAAGCATTGCAAAGACACGAGAAGAGAGAATTACAATAATCCAGGCAAGATGACACAAAAGCATGAATAGTCATTTCCAGCTCAGCTGTGGACACAAAAGGTCTGAGTTTGTGATATTTCTTAAGTGATAAAACGAAGAATGAACCAAACTATTCACATGCTGGTCCAGGCTGAGGCCCAGTGGCGGTTCTAGACCTGGGGGGCCAGGCTGGGGCCAAGGGTGTTGTCAGAGGGACACACTCAACCCTGACAAAAGAGGCTGAGAAGGGCGAGGACCGGCTGAGAACAAACTTGCAAAACATCAGTGCATCCCTATATACTAGACATATATACTACTGTGTACTATATCAACATGCAGACTGACAGCAGCTGTTTGGCTGTTTACACTCAACATGAGTCCCTTAGTGCTTTAAGGGACTGGAACCAAGTGCAACACACATGTGTTCCGCCTGTAACATCGGAGTGATACCGAAGCTTTTTTTTATTGTATAATATTATTTTGGTGTGGAGGGGGGGCCAACAGGGGGGTCCAGGTTCAGTTTTACAGGGGCACTGGCCCCTGTTGGCCCCTCCCCAGAACTGCCACTGCTGAGACCCTGGCCCATTTGGACCTCTAGATTGCGTAGGGCAGGTTTTTAACAGTAGAGGACAAAAACACAAGGCTTCTCCTCACCTCTGGAACAACACGGTCAGGGGCTGTGATAAGAACTTCAATCTTATCTGAAGTCACCTGAAGGTTATTCGCTGCCATCCAACGTTTTATACAGCCCACACAATCAAGCAGGATAGACAACTTAGAGAAAGTGTGACCTTGCTGACTGGCTGACTTCTTCAGTCTCTTACTGTGTGAAAGGCACAGTATGGAGGATTTATGATTGATTTTTTTATTGAGAGGGAAAATTATGCCTCTCTAAAAGGGTGTTCAAAGACTGTATCTGTATCCACTCAAACCAACCAACCATCTGTGTCTGTATTCAGACTCTGAAATGTACTGTCAGTACAGATAAACCTTTTATAAAGAAACCATTAAAATGACAGAACCTGTGGCTGTTTTAATTTAAAATCAGCTGTTTTAATGTAAAATATAAGCTAGTAAAAATCTGAACCAAAACATTTCATTTAATCATAAAACCTTCACAATGTAAACAAAGCTTTTCTTTCAGTCTTCCTGTAAAGTTGATTTAAACTGCTGATAACTTTTCCCCTGTAACAAGCTCAATTATTGCTTTGATGGCTGTGAAAGCTGTCATTTAATCCTCCATTCAAATGTTCAAGGATGTGACTTCTTTTCAGCTAATCCTCCCCCCTTTCACAGTTCATGTTCATCTGACTATTCATAAGGAGTGATGCTGGAGGCCCCTTTTAACCTTAGTATGCCTGCCATATCATCCCCACCTCAGTGATATTCACACAGGCTTAATGGTATCTCTGGGGCTTGTGTAGCTACAAATTATATGAAATACCAAATAAGGGTTTGTATTCACTCCAGACGCGCTGTGTGACATTTGAAGGGTGTGTTTTTATTCATTTTGGAGCAGCAGCAGCAGCAGATGCAAATTGCACAATGTTCAAGGCAAACATTATGCTGAATACTAATGCGCTGCTCCAACAAAAGTGTGTGTCAAAGGTGAAAAGCAGCGAGGTGAGAAGAGGAGGAGTGATCGTCAAATGTTTCACTCTGTATGACAGGCTTGTTGAATAAATTGTCATAATTTCAACACTTTTTTCAGTGTTCTGGATGAACAGATTCATCAACATGGAGTGGCTGCACAAAATATATATCTACTGACTCACCTGTTTAACAAAACTCATTCTTAAATATAACAACTACAGCACAGAAAAAGACAACTACTATATATATCACATTAAATATACTTCAATCAGGAGAGACACAATTTGAATATTAAAGATTATTTATTACAACTGAATGAATGATGAAACTTGACAGAAATCTTTGGCGTAAGGACTCTATGGGGATAATGTTGTGAGCGTAGGATGCATGAATTTGGCAGCTGAAGAAATCCCCCTAGAGTCCAGACACTGGTGGTGGTGGTTGATGATCCTAGGAATTGAAGACTTGCAGAGACCAGGTGGAGATGGGGAGGTGGAGGGGTGTGCACCATCAATGCAAGAGGAACTAGCTGGAGAGAGAGACGCATTTAAAAAGACAGCAGAAAGTTGATAGGCTGACGATCAGCTCCGGAGCGTGCAGCTGGAAGCGGGTGAGCTCTTGAACGAGGGAGAGGAGAGTTAAACAACTGCTGTGATTGCTTTATAGTCTTCCTGTCTGAACTTTCGCTAGAGCTACATATATACACTACCAGTCAAAAGTTTAGAAACACCTTCTCATTCAAGGGTTTGTATTTATTTTAATTATTGTAAACACTGCAGATTAATACTGAAGACATCAAAACTATGTAAGAACATATATGGAATTATTTAATTCACAAAAAAGTGTTAAACAAAGCAGAATATGTTTTATATTTTAGATTCTGTAAAGTAGCCCCCTTTTTCCTTCATGACAGCTTTGCACACTCTTGGTATTCTCTCAGTCTGCTTCATGAAGTGGTCTCCTGGAATGGTTTCTAATTAACATGAGCCTTGTCAAGAGTTCATTTGTAGAATGACTTGCCTTCTTAAGGCTGATTTATACTTCTGCGTCACTTCTACGCAGCAGGGGCTGACGCGGACATGAGCCCCACATACTTGTGCGTCGCTGTGTCTGTGTCGCGCAGCAATTCTCCGCCGAAACGCCTGAGGGCAGTGTGCTCTCTCTGATAGCCGGCCGCCTGCTTCCGGTCCCGCTGCGATCTCTGTTTACTTTTCCACAGAGTTTCAGAGCGTGATATGTTAATCTACAGCTGATACATGTTGCTGTTTATCATACAGACATGATTAAAAGAAGAATAGAGAGGAGGAGATGAAATACACGGCCGATGGGGGGCCGATGGGAGGCCGATGGGAGGCCGATGGGCGGCCGATGGGCGGCCGATGTCCGGCCGATGTCCGGCCGATGTCCGGCCGATGTCCGGGATCCCGGAAGTGTTGTAAATGCGGGAAAGACAAAGCCGCCGAGCGCCCCAATCGCAGAGCTTGCGGTCCACGTCGGCTCTACGGGGAGTTACATTTTGGAGGAGGTGCACGTCAGTTGCGTACGCAGGCCTCGGCGTAGGTACGGGAGCTATGCGGACCCCGGCGTAGGGTACGCCGTTGATTCAACGCAGAAGTATAAATCAGCCTTTAATGTGTTTGAGACCATCAGTTGTGTTGTTCAGAGGTAGGGTTAGTACACAATGGATAGCTCTATTTGACTACTGTTGTAATCCAGATTATGGCAAAACCAGATTATTTCATAGTTTTGATGAAGAACGGGTGAAAAGAGGAGACAGCAGGCAGGACAAGTGAACATGACAACGTTGTTATTTATAGACTGAGGGGCTCAGTGTTCGCTTGGTCTCTACCTGCAGCAGGTGTGCTTTATGAACCAGCTCTCCTCACCTCCATGCATCTGTCTCATCTTCATTGATGATTTTAACCCCCAGTGTGCGTTAGTGACAAAGACACAACCAGGGGACGTCTGTTTACTATTTGATGTTTGACGTTGTTGCCGTGGTTACTTTAAAAAGCTCTGCGTCTACAGCTTGATTTAATCCAGTTTGGTGATACATCAGACACATTCAGTAAGTTTTGATCAACTCCTTGTCATCAAAGATGCAGATTAATTTCAGAGTGCCGTGAACTGACTGTGCATCAGTCGCTGCGAGGTGCATTCAGGGACCGTCGTAAATGTGCAATACAGTCCTTTCATGGCATTTTTCTGTGAATCAAGAGAATCAAAATACAGTCAGTGGCCACATCAAGAATGTTTTCTAAAAACAACTGTAATTTAGCGTATTTACTTGCCCCTGAGATGTTATTGGGGGACAAAAGCAAAAAAAAACAAACGCAACTTTCACCGCAATTTTTTCAAAAAGCTGTCGCAAATTCAGGCTTTTTGGGGCGCAACAATCACAAAAAAATCCAGTGAAATCCTGGAGGGACTGATAGACATAAACCTGGTGCAAACATAGACTATATGAGAAAGCTCACAGACTTAACATAGGACAAATTAATAATACTTGAACGCTGAGCTTGCATCTTCAATGATGGTGCAGTACTAACGAGTGATCATGTAACAGATTGATGAAATGGGCAGAACAGCAAACCAGGATCCTGACAAAGCTCTGAAAGCAATTCACCTGCACTCTGTCTGGAAACATTAAGAATACAGCAAGAGGTTTTGAAACGCTTAAACCAAAAATCGATGTGAAAAACCACAAATGATTTGAGTTTTCACTCTGTCATGAATATTTCATGCCAGAATAACACTGGGAACATTTCAATGGAGAAGGTTAGAATAGAGAGGGTTGCTCAGCAGGAGAAAAAAGGGACAGGATCAGCAGAGTTGTGCAAAAATTCAAGCCGAGATTGTAAAAGTTCAGCACACAGAGTCAAAACAGAAAGAGGCTGACTTTTAATGGCAAGGCTTATTTGGAAACTACTCTTTCTACAACTGCTTCAACTACTGAAGCAAAAAAAGTCCTTACAAACCCAGAGCAGTCCACAGGGAAATTATCCTGTCTACTTTCCAAATGTGAGAGAGTGATTTCAACAGAGAGAAAGAGAGAAGGTAGAAAGACTCGAGCTGTTAAAGGGACAGAGAAGTTGGGAAAGTGACTGGTAATGGGAAAAGTGTTATTTAGCTGTCTCCAAAACCAAAGAGACGCCTGCCAGAATTTGAAAAAACACACACGCAAATATCCACACATGCACACACACACACACTCAAACCTCAAAGCACCTGCCAAAGCACTGGAGAGGGGAATTGTGACTAATTACATCTCTCTCCAAACCACTGAAAGAGTAAATACCAAAGAAGAGACATGCATATTCATACAGCGGCACAGCGGGATTGACTTGACTGTTGAAAATCATCCAGAGTGGGATTGTGAAGTGGGGATAGAGGAGGCTTTTGACTTAACAAATTGCTGATTATTAGACAGACTTACGGGGGAGAGGTGCGCGCATGTGGACGTACAGATTCATAGAAGCAGCTTGAAACTGAGCAGCAAGCGTTCTGAAATCCGCCTGCTGGGCTCAAACAGATGACGACGCACTTTTGTCATCTTGCATCAGCTTTTGACTCCTTCTAATAGACGGTGCAGTCATGAAACTTTGGCGTGATTATAATATTACTGGATTTATAATAAACTTTAAATAATGAAAGCACTGAAATTGAAGCTGTGATGCTACCCTGCTGTTAAAGATCATGAAGATTGGCGGTGATTCCAGAACTTTAATTTGGATCCTGTATGAGCACATTAGAGATATTTTATCATAAAGAAAGAAGAAATAATCTCCACTTCTTAGTTTACACTGTGTGCTTTAACATGTCACTCCTCTGGCACCATGCTAAATGTTTAAGTGAGAGAGTTTGTGCATAATTTTATTTCCATATGCCAATAATCTTTGCCATTTTGCCACCAGTGATTGTGAAAACTTTGCCAGTTTGCCTTTTCCTCATCAGTTCTGAGTTGGCAGGATAAAAGAGGAACCACAGGTGTCGCCTCTGATGTTAACAATGCCTCTTGTCAAACTAAGTGTGCCAAGACAGAAGGCCAGACTTGATACCAAAGCAGCTAAATGAAACTCAGACGTAATGATATCTCATTTTTATTCATTAACGTGGCGTGTCAAGAGAACCTCTGCCACAAAGAGCTGCTGGAGAGAGACATGACTGAGCCCCAGTGGGCAAGATATACAGTATACAATGGAGGGTTATATTAAACATATTGAAATATTAACACTTTCTATATTACAGTGTGTCGCCTAAGTTCTTAAAGTTCAGTTTCAGAGCCAGTTTTGGAGCCGGTGCTCACCTGAGAGACATTTTTTTGTGTTTTGCCAAGAGATCCTGCTCCGAGCCAGGAAAACAGGTTCCAGAGCAGCACCAACTCTTTGCTGGTCTAGAACCGCTTATATCAGGGGCGGGGGGCCTCAATAAAAGTCTCAATATCTCGAGTTCCTCTAAGATCCTTTGGCAGGCTGTTTCATTGCCTTGGAGCGTCATGGCTGAAAGCAGCATCACCAACATTTTTTTGTTCTCCTCTTTGGAACAGCTAAAAGACAGGAGCTAAAGGATCTGAGAAGCCCTCCTGGTTCATACACTAAAAGCATCTCTTAGGTGTAGTCTGGTGCAAGGTCATGCAGAACCTTAAAATCTAGTAAAATAATTTAAAAATCAATACAAAAAGATAAAGGCAGCCAGAGTAGAGAAATGCTCAGAAAGTAGAGCATTACAGTCATCTCCTGCTAGTTATAAAAGTGTGCATTAGTCTCTCTGTGTTGCTCATTTTAAGACTGATAGTGTTGAGTAGACTCTCGTATCTCAGAGGAAATGAGCATGTGTACTGTGTGTACTGTACAACATCTGTTCTAAGGTTGAATCATCATATGACTCGTGTTCTTCTTCTCTTAACATCTCAACACTGATCAGCATTAAAACTTTGTCTTGGTAGCTTTGGTATGTTTCACACATTAGAAGTGTCAGCCTGTTCGATGTTGTCAGGACTGTTGTTGGCTTATTAGAGCCGAGGAGATGACTGTCTGTGGAGGAGATAAGACACAAGTTACTCTCTAATAACTTCTGAACCTGATACTTTGTGACTTTCTGTCAAATGAGTCACTGCTTTCTGAAGTTTTATGTGTCAACGGCTGTTAAAAGAAATGTGTGTGAGGAAGCAGGGACATCACAACTTCAACTTCAACTTTAAGTTTCCTCAGGTTTTATTTTTACAGTTATCAACTTCATCAACAAAGCCAGCTCTACTTGTTGATGTGTTTGCATGAAGTGTGATCATTATGTCATGACAGTATCAGCTTTAGTTCTATTCTTTCAACACACAGTGAGAAACATTTCTGAATCAGGTGTAAATACAGTTGTGCTCATAAGTTCACATACCCTGGCAGACTTTGTGATTTTTTGGCCATTTTTCAGAGAATATGAATGATGAGAGATTTTTTTTTTTCCCCCTCATGGTTAGTGGTTGGGTGAAGCCATGTATTGTCAAACAATACAACAGAAACTACCCAAATGACCCTGATCAAAAGTTTACATACCCTGGTGATTTTGGCCTGATAACATGCACACAAGTTGACACAAACAGGTTTGAATGGCTATTAAAGGTAACCATCCTCACCTGTGATCTGTTTGCATGTAATCAGTGTGTGTGTGTAAAAGGTCAGTGAGTTTCTGGGCTCCTGGCAGACCCTTGCATGTTTCATCCGGTGCTGCACTGACGTTTCTGGATTCTGAGTCATGGGGGAAAGCAAAAGAGTTGTCAAAGGATCTGCAGGAAAAGGTAATTGAACTGTATAAAACAGGATATAAAGAGATACCCAAGGGCTTGTGAATGCCAATCAGAAGTGTTCAAACTCTAATTAAGAAGTGGAAAATGAGGGATTCTGTTGAAACGAAACCACGGTCAAGTAGAGCAACAGAAATTTCAGCCACAACTGCCAGGAAAATTGTTCGGGATGCAAAGGAAAACCCACAAATAACTTCAGCTGAAGTACAGGACTCCCTGAAAAAAGATGGTGTGGCTGTTTCAAGATGCTCTATAAGGAGGCACTTGAAGAAAAATAGGCTGCATGGTCCATTTTTTAACAGTTAAATGAAACCATCATTTTTTTTTTAATCAGCTGGAAACCCTCCATCGTTACTTCTGCTGTTTGCATAGTCAAGCAAAACATCTTCAGTGACCTCAAAGAGAGGAAGAGGATGTTCAGAGTCTCTAATCTGTGTTACCTCTCCTCCATTAATGTGCTTGATTATGACAATTAGGCCCCAAAATCTGTCACTCAGGCTAGACGTCATCAGGACTCAAATGCTATTTATTCTACAGTCATGGAAAGGATGAGAAATGTGCAATGTCTGTGGTGATCAGTTCCCATCTACATCTTATGAGACATGGCCTCTTTGTCCAAAGTTCAGCAGCATATTGTTCAAAGGAAAACAAAGTTGATGATGATTTTGAACATTAAACAGCTTCAAGAGCAAACTTGTGAAAGCTGCAGGTGGAGAAACAGATCTGTGCATGGCAGGCTTTTTATAGTGACTGCAGACTACTTGACAGTTGCTTCTGATATCTCCTTAAACTACTCAAATCTGCCACCCAGGCCCAGCAGAATTGTAAACTTACTATATATGCACCTACAGCTGCCACAGAGGACGCGGCAGGCTGAGAAAACAACCTATTCTTTCCCCTGTTATTTCAGCACACACGTCTTCACCAGGGAGCAGCCTTCAGAGGAGACACTGTTGCTGATAAGCGGTTTGCCTTGTCACATGTCGTTCCCTTTGGCCTCAGCAGTGACAAGGCGTGTTATTAGAGTCGGTGTCTATGCAGTGTTGAAGGATGGTACACAGATGATGGGTTTAGTAGCTTGTATTCTCATTTAAAAGCACGAGTTGATGAATGTAATATTTAAAAATCATGGAAAAAGAACCATTGGAGTCAAATAAATGAAATCCATCCACTGCTGTGATTCATAAAAGCTCTTTTTTAAAAACATTAAGGTGATGGCAAACCGTTTAGAACCTTTAAAGAAGTCTATGCTTAGAATTTTCTTCTGCAATGCTCTTCAGTGTTTGTTCACCCATCCATCCATCCATCTTCATCCGGGTCCGGGTCACAGGGCCAGCAGCCTCAGCAGGGAAGCCAAGACACTGCTCTCCCCGGCCACTTGCACCAGCTCTTCTTGGAAGGATACCGAGGTGTTCCCAGGCCAGCTGAGAGATATAGTCTCTCCAGCGTGTCCTGGGCCTTCCCTCTGGCCTCCTCCCAGACGGACATGCCCGAAACACCTCCCCAGGGAGACGTCCGGGAGGCATTCTGACCAGATGCCCGAACCACCTCATCTGGCTCCTGGATCCGGAGGAGCAGCGGCTCTACTTTGAGTCTGAGGTCCTAACCCTCTCTCTAAGGCTGAGCCCAGACACCCTGCAGAGGAAGCTCATTTCGGCCACTTGTATTCGCGATCTTGTCCTTTCGGTCACAACCCACAGCTCGTGACCATAGGTGGGGGCTGGAACGCAGATTGTCCGGCAAATTGAGAGCTTTGCCTTCTGGCTCAGGTCTCTCTTCATCACAACAGACCGGTACAGCGCCCGCATCACTGCAGACGCCGCCCATCTGTCAGTGTTTGTTCAAATCTTCTCAATATGTAGAAAGTTTTGACCTCCAGCTCCACATTCTTAGCATTGATGACACGCAGAAGTACTCAAAGGGCGCTCAAAACAAACAAACAAACAAAAACCCTTTCCTTTAAGAATGAATTAATAACTTACACGTTTCTTTTTTCTTCTCAGGCTTGCAAGATGTCCTGCCAGAGTTCCTGCGTGGGCGGTTTGTGGAGGCGGCCCTGAGCTATGTGGCGTGCAACTCTGAAGGCGAGTTGCTCTGCCGCAACAACGACTGCTGGTGCCGCTGCTCTCCCCGCTTCCCGGAATGCAACTGTCCCTTCGCCGACATCAAGGTCATGGAGGAGAACCTGGAGAAGAGCAAAGAGGGCTGGAGTAGCTTCAACCAAGAGTTCATGGAGTCAGGTAAGGGCTTCGATGATTGGGATTAAAACCTGCTGGACGGGTGTTGTGGTGAAAACCGCTCATAGTGAGATTGTGGCAAGGCTGGCCAAAGGCTTCAGTTGTTTGGGATGTTTTGGTCGGTAAGTTGTGTTGAATAAGGTCTCAGATGAGCTTCAGTTCTTGCGGCTAACAATTGGGTTCATGTGATGTTCTGTGGGAAAGTTTAAGGAACACTATTTGTTTAAGTGTATTACCTACAGAGGATCTTGGTCAGCTGGCAGAGAACCGACATGGATGACAGGCTGCAGACAGGGTCAGCTCTACCACATGCTTTAGCTCTGGCGTTAGAGGACACCTCAATGATCTGGACTCTACAGAGGAAGACTCGACAGAGCAGAAGAGAGAGGGGAGAAACTTCTGTGCTAACTTGGGAGTGTAAACTTTGAGCCCATGCCCAGACAGCTACTTCTGTCATGAGTGGGACTTGGAAACAACACTACTTCAAAACCTTTCTGAATCAGAGGATACCAGCAGCTCACATATGGCTGCAGGCTGGATCCCTCACCATCCAGAGTGCCCTGCCTCATTGAAAGCTGCTGTTTTACCAACTCTTCAACATTTCAGAGGTTAGATCAGAAAAGCTGAATGGAAGTGTGAGACTCTGAGACATTATTCTTTGGATCAGAGTTTCTTGAAATTAGCTTAATTACATGATGGAGCTGGGCTAGCTTTTGACACACTTTCCTCAACCACCGGGGCCAGACTGACTGGCATCTCTTGTGAGTAACACATTTACTATTTACAAGTACCTCATACAGTGCTGCCAGATACAGCTGATGGTTTCCAGCCCTAAAGTGGTCCAAAAACCAACAGGATGCACACAAAAAAACACCAAACGTATATAATCAATATTTAGTTATGTGATGTTATTTCAACTTCCATGCAAAAAAACTATAGAAGCACACTGACTGCTGAAGCACATATAAAATAACACTAATAATGGCAAACAACAGCTACAGCCAACAGATCATGGGTGCATTTCTGCAACCTTCTGAACTGAATGATACCAAACTTACTGTAGAAATGTAAGAGTCATCAAATGGCTTCGCCAAGATATGCTGCATCTCTACCTCTCAAAAGCAGCAAGTCTGATTGAACTGAACAACAACTGCAGACATCTTTATTTTCATATCAATGCAGCGACAGTATGTTGCGGTAACATCTGTGTCCCTCTTTGCACATGCACAGATAGCCTAGAGCGCGTTCAGTGCTGCACTTTCACAGGGTATATTTAAACAATTTTAAAGATTTGACTACTTTTAACAGACATGATGAGAAATAATTGTTATAATTATTAGATGTGACTCCAGACATGCCAGTTTGTGTATGATATCTGACCCTTTAATTGCAGAGCGTGATATGGGTTGAGATGATGCCTATCTTACAGGAAGATGGTGTTATAGAATGCAACATTATCGCATGTCGCAGTCTGGATTGTGTATTAATTATATAACTACACTGTAAACCAGAACAGTACTTCTAACTCAAAGCCATTAAGGGTGCAGCACTCAAAACCAGCTATTTAGTTGAACCAACAATTACATATTGAGTTATCCAAACGATTAATGTTGTTTTAATTATATGTGGGTCAATTTTATTGAGTTGACCCTCCTGTTATGTTGCGGGTCAAATTGATCCATTTTAAAGTTCCAAAAAAAAAAAAAATGTTGAAAGTATTTTTTCACTATGAAACTTCTTCTGCTTGGCTTAATTAGCGTGAACAACATAGAAAATGAAAATGGTTAATTTCACACATTTGCAACCCCCCCTGCATGTTTATATTACATATATACTGTTTGTGGGTCAATTTGACCCTGCAGTCAAAGTGGAGGCTAAAAAGGGGTCAGAATTGTTAAATTCTAAATGTTTCTTTGCAACTGTGGGACATATTTCACCCCAATCACTTTCCAATGTACATTAAAAAAAGTTTTAACATGAATTTTCATAAAAAACGAGTGAATTATCCTCATTGAACCTTGATCTGTGAGAATTAAAGAACACCAATGCACTAAATGTTGATTTAAATAGTTAGGTATGGAGTTAAAGGCCCTGTGAGGAGTTTTGAACTGGCTGAGAAACAGACTGAAACTGATACTGATGCCTCTTCATGACCTTTAAGAGTAAACAAGACCATCAGCAACAACACTGATGCCTGCTCTCTTGATGATTTTAATGCTTGAAACCGCTGTGAGGGGGTAGGTGTCAGACCAGATGATTGATATCTCACTTTAGAAACAGCATTTATTTGACTGTTTTCATGGAAAATAATCAAATTTTGTGATAAATTTGACTGTTGGAAGACAACAGGATAATTTTTTTGTACAAAACACTACTTTTGCATGTACAGGACAAGAGATAAGAGTTATCACTTTGTCCACAGGGGGCACCAAAATCAATACAAATCAAAAGTTCCTCACAGCAGCTTTAATAATGAGATTTAAAAAAAAAAAAAAGTGGGATTTTTTTGGGTTCTGACACTTGAATCATTAAATACGCCCTCGGGTAAATTTGACCCAGGAACATTATTGCTGTTCCTGAGAAACGTACATAACAGGAGGGTTAATGTCCATGTCCAAATAACAACTTCTGAATCTGGCAACACTGACCTTGTATGATGCCACTTCAAAACATAATGTTGTGACATTATGGTGTGAGATTGTGTTGGATAGTATGGTTACAAGGCCTAGATTTCAGCATTATACTGTCGATGTTGCATCTGAAATGAAACCCTTTTCTAAATTTGATTACTTATTGCGTGTGAGAGAAGTAAAATCCTGTATCTGAAGGTGTATTGTCCTGTTGTAAACCTCAACATTGGCAGTCTCGTTGTTTTTAATGTGTTTGATTTAGTTAGAAAAGTTAATACCTCTTATTTTTTAACAACTGGCCCTTTTAATCAAGAATTTACTGTAATTTGAAACACTCATTTCTTCTTCATTTCTTCTTTAAAGGTTATCCTTTCATTACTTGAGATCCAGGTGATAAAATCCCTTTTTATTACTAGAGAGTGTTTTCATTATATCTCTGTACTGACAGAGGCTGAGAATGTACTTACTGTGCTCCTGTTAGATAAGACAGCAGTGGACAGCTGGACAGGGACTGTGTTGTATAAGATCCCTCACTTCCAGCTAGAGACGCAGCAGCAGGTGGGATGGTGATGATTTATAGCTCCGAGCTGGGAGCAGTTCATTCTCAATAACACTCTGGTTATACAGCATGTACCTGTGAAGTGATATTCTGGCTGTGCTCTCAATCACTCGCAATATTTACTGACAAATAGAGTACACGTTGATGATGTGCGTTAACACTCCAGAAAACAGCTCAGTGGAGGATGAGTTTCTTCATAAAGACATGTTATATTAAATCCTGATATATGAGCATCTAATAACTTGAGTATGGTGTATTTCTCATGTTTTATAGCGTGTCAGGATGGCAGTTAGTGCTTTATGGAGGAGCTGATGATACAGTACCTCCCGTATCGACACTGAAGCTACTTCCTAATCAGGGTTGGAGACATTGTTTCATTAGCCCATCAGCAGATGTTGCTTTGCTAATTTATTTATTGATTTATCCTCTTTCTTTTGTGTGTGTCGGCTTAAAATGAGCAAGCAGCTGCCTCCAAAACATCACGGCTTACATGCACAGAAGCATTTTAGAGTTATGTCTAATCAGTGGAGGTCGCACAGTTTTTCCTCAACAAGTTATAAAAATGGAGTGGGGCTTAGTACTTTAAAACCAACTGCGTTGTAAATCCTTCACTTTATCATACTAGTACTACTAAGCAAGGCACCACATTGTAGTACTTTTGGAATGCCTTGATGTATGCCAGAAATATCTGCATGTATATTAGGTTGGTCAGAATTATTGGATGTGAGCTCACTGGTCAAACTCAATCCCACCATTTCTTTGTTTCTTTATTTATAAGGATCCCAATTAGCCTCCACATTGTGGTTGCTAGTCTTCCTGGGGTCCAAACAACAAAACAAAAACAAGAAAAACAATTATTTCAAATCACACATTATCAATAAACAAAAGATGCAATAGCAGCCAATTATAAAACTCAAGAATGGAAATGAAAAATAAACTAAGTGTCTGAGCAAATAAACAATTAGTAGCATTAAATTACAAAATAATGGAGACAAAAACAAAATCTTCACAAACACATGGCACCAAAAATGTATAAAACAAAGACTTTCAAAACAGTGATTACATAATACCATAATGGGGGTACAGTAACAAGCAGCGTACAAATATATGAAATGTGTTTTATTTGAAGTAAGGAGTATTTCCAAAGAACTACAGCTGTAAAGGTAACCGATGTTTGAATATTAGTTATGATTCCAGATTCAGCCCAACAGGCATGCTATCCTAGCCACTGCAGCTTAGAAACACGTGACTGATGAGACAAGAAGAGGGTGTGCATTAATACGTTGTGAACAGCTACCAGTCAATTAAGAAGGAAGTGTAAAGTAAAGATGGGGCATGATTTTCGAATGCTTGAATATTCGTTCGCTTATTAAAAATCAAAGAGTTAGTGCGAAAGTTATCACATTTTAAAGGTACAATTTATCACCGTTTTCACCGTGATATGTGAGTTGCTGTTGTCTCAACTTAACCTTTCAAACACGCTGTCAGAGTCATAATTAATTTTTATTGTTTGGCTCTTTTCATTGAGTTAAATTCCAAAAGGGGAGGAACCTCAGCAGTGTTTCCTCTGATAAAACACATTTTCAGAACTCTGCAGTTCAGAAGCAAAACATGCTGGTGGAAAATAACACTCAACTTCTTGTTTTCCTACT
This sequence comes from Notolabrus celidotus, assembly GCF_009762535.1. Taxonomy (NCBI): domain Eukaryota; kingdom Metazoa; phylum Chordata; class Actinopteri; order Labriformes; family Labridae; genus Notolabrus; species Notolabrus celidotus. The sequence continues at coordinate 30,969,494 of NC_048286.1, forward strand.
TGATAATGATAAAACTTGTGAAGCCTGGTTTATACTAAGGCATAGGATCGACGCCGTAGCCAATGCCGTAGGTCTGTGTAGCCCCTGTACCTACGCAGCGGACCACGCATGTAGTCGTCGTGCACCTCCTAATAAATCTAACTACAAGTTGAATCAACACGGACCACAAGCTCTGTGATTGGTCAGCTCAACGCTATTGTATTTCCTGCATTTACAGCACTTCCACAATGCAGGCATCTGCCGTGCATTTCATCTCCTCCAACGTCTCCCTTCTTTTCTTCCCTGTTATCATTTCTGTATGATAAACAACATGTATCAGCTGTGAATTAACATAATATGCTCGGAAACGCTGTGAAAAAGCAAGCGGAAAATGTAATGGGGCCAGAAACATGCAACCAAATTAACAAAGAGACGAGTATGTAGTGCTCACGTCCGTGTAGGCCACTTATGCTTAGAGTCAACACAGAAGTATAAACCAGCCTTGAGGTAGATGAACTGCGACCTCAGTAACACATACACATTTGCCACTGTGACACAGGACGTAATGCATGAATGAAAGAAGTTAAATCTCAAACATGAGGAGGTAGACTGTATCTCTTAAATAGTTTGGAAGCATGTCACTCTCAGACCTGGGGATATTTGTTTACATGCACATCCTTGAAGTGTTTCTTTAAAAAAAAAAAGTACAGGAGCCAAAACAGCAATTAGTATGTGTTAGCACTTTGTTGTAGACATGGAAATCTGACTTTTGTTTTGAGGTAAAAATAAATGAATACAAAATTTGCACTTTAAAAAGAAACAACAAACGTTTACTCCTCATCCGTCTCATAGTAAACACAAAAACAGGAGACATTAGAGGAATAGCAGCTGCTGTAATGTGAGCCGCTGTGGCGACACTAACAGAAGAAGACAGAGGAAGAGTCTTTGTAATATTTCACTGACAGTCAAAGTCATAATGTAGGAATACATTTTTTGAGTTATATTGGAACAGTATGGAGGCTTCTTCTCCCTCATGAGAAATAAATGTCAAATTAACTTCACAGCACTTTCTGCAAGCGAAAAGTTAAAGTCAAATTATATAAGAGTGCAATATTGTCCCAACCTCTCCCCTCTCTTTAAAGACACATCCTCTGCCTTATACGTTATTACTCTCTCCAACTCATTCTGTTATATATATATATATATATATATCAGGTTACTTTGTCAAACTTCTGCAGCAGACACACTGTGGGGAAAAGTTTAGAGCCAGCAGTGTGAAAGTTGTGCCTGCACACACTGAGCCACAGTGATGGAGGCCCCATCAGGTGTACAGTCTCATCCATGATAAATGGATTTCCACCAGGCCAGACAGCTTTATCGACACTATTCATCACACAGAGCAAGACACAGGTGTGTGATGTAATGGCAGCAATGATGCAGAACAGTTCAGGCTCCCAAAATTGGCTGAATCTTCTTCTTTTTTTATATTTTTGTGCTACATCTACACACAGCACCAGCTCACTTCCTAATGACTTGGAAGGTGCAGGCAGGATTTAATTGGAGGCAGGTTTCTGGCAGCTTTTCTTCAACTTTGTGTGTGTGTGTGTGTGTGTGTGTGTGTCCCTGCAGAGTTCAGGGGATGTGTCTGCGTGTGTGTTTGTATGCGTGTATGTAATCATGTATTAGGTAAATTGCTTACTGAGTGACATAACAGAGGTAAACAGCATTGCTGTGCGTTCACTTCGTCTTGTTTTGACAGCACCTGACTTTGCAAAGTTGCCCTTTTTTTTGCTGCATGTTAAATCTTTAAAAAGAGGCTCTGACAGAGTATTGAAAAGAAAAGAGGACATGAAGTTTTCAAGGATGTTTCATTCTATAAGTGGGGTTGTGTGAGGAACCTGTTCATTGTAAGTGTATCAGACAGTCAGCTCGACCCCTTTGTTAAGAATCTGTTCGGAGAACCAAATTAATTTCAGAATCAGAATTACTTTAATTACCCTGGGGACGGAAAATCGGTCAGTACAGAGCTCTTATAAACAGTATGTAAGAAATTCAAAATATGAATAGAAGAAGGAATAAAATAGGATGTAAATATTAATAAAATAAAGATCAAATGAAATAGAATCAAATAAAATAGAATCAAATAAAATACTTATAATAAAAAAAGTATATACAGAAGCGCAGAATATTTAGAATTACCTGTGTACAAAAGTGCTGGGAATGAAGGAGATATATATACAATGATGTTAACATGGTAAGGATATTGCACAGAGTACATTTGTGTAATTGAGCATATTTCATGAATCTCCTACACAAACACTAATATGGGAGTGAGTGTACACTACATTTGGACATTTTTCAACTCTTGACTTTACCATTGGATAGCCCATTTGCTTTTGCACTGCTCTCGGATGCGACACACACAGCACTGATCGGCCAATCGGGTCAATGTATTAGACAACTTGACTTTTGCACAGATGATTTTTGCACAACTGTAACCAACAACATTATCCTGACACAGGAATTACTGTAGAGTGTATTATTTCAATCAATCAATCAATCAATCAATCAATCAATCAATCAATCAATCAATCAATCAATCAATCAATCAATCAGTCTTTATTTGTATAGCGCCAAATCACAACAAACGTTATCTTGCGATGCTTTTACAAACATAGGAAGTCTAGACCACTCTAAGTCAAATTATGAGACCCAACTTCAAGACATAGACTTCAGACTCTCTTACCCCACCTTAATCCATCATGGGCATTGCACATCACATTACAACATATTTCAGCTCAGTCTTCTCCTTCAGCAGCTAACATAGAAGACATATCAATAAGGTTAACCTATCATGTACACTGTGAGTTGTGTCATTGTGCAATTAGACAAGCAATTTGAGCCAAAAGTTACTTTGGAGACACATTTCAATTCTGCTTTTCAGCTTTTGTTTGTTTGTTTTCATTTATTTAAAGGGACAGTACCTATCGATGAACATTTCAGCAAAGCATCTGTGTAAATGTTCTAGAGTTAGTCAGAAGGCTAACTTTCATCAGGTCAAAACAGAGTTCATAACAAAAGATAAAGATGAATAATAACAGATAGAGACAATACATCCTGACAGCGTGATAATGAAAACACATAACAAGATACAGAAAATACTGCAAATAAGCGCGTTGAAGTGACATTCAGCGTAATGGAGTGCTACATCTGGAGTTCGACCACACAAAAAGGTAGACTTCAACTGTCTGATCCAGCATACCAGTATATCATACAAGGGAACATGCATACATTTAAACCTTTAACTTATAAAAATGGGCTGCACGGTGCAGTGGGTAGCACTGTTGCCTCACAGCTAGAAGGTTTCTGGTTCGAATCCCCGGCCGGGCAGGTGCCTTTCTGTGTGGAGTTTGCTCCCTGTGCATGTGTGGGTTCTCTCCAGGTACTCCGGCTTCCTCCCACAGTCCAAAAACATGCTCACCAAGTGAATTGATCACTCTAAATTGCCCATAGGTGTGAGTGTGTGCGCGAATGGTTGTCTGTCTCTCTGTGTTAGCCCTGTGATCGGCTGGCAAACTGTCCAGGGTGTACTCTGCCTTCTGCCCGAAGCCAGCTAGGCTCAAGCCCCCCGTGACCCCTAACAGGATAAGCGGTCAAGATAATGGATGGATGGAACTTATAAAAATTGAAGAAAGCGGGTAAAACAGTGGCATTGAGTGCAGCAGGGAACTCTGCATGGTGAGTGATGCAGACTGCATGTGTATGTGATCTGCTGGTATCCTCTGATTCAGAAAGGTCCTTGAATACAGTTATTACCAAGTTCCACTCCTCACAGCAGGGGCTCTCTGGGTTCATGGGCTCACAGATTGCACACCTGCACCACCAGGCAACATGGGATCTCTCCTGCTCTACAGTTAGCATGGAAGTTACTCCCCTCTCTCCTTCGCTCCTCTGTCTCTCTAAACTCCAGCTCATAAACTTGTCCTCTTGTGTCTGCAGTGAATAGAATCACTCATTCCTTAGATTTGGTTGTATTTTTGTCTCTCTTGAAGCCGATCAGTGTGCTGCAGACAGAGGAACAAGACAACACGAAGTAGAGCTGACCCCGGGTCCAGCTGGTTCCTCAGTAAAGACGCCGCACTGACGGCATCCCTCGTGAGACACTTATTGATTAGTACCTCACACAGCCCCACTTCAAAAAGGCTGAACTGTCCCTTTAAGGCCTCACTTGTTGTGATGATGTAATGTTTTTTGTCAGAAGCTTAACTTTGTGTTATTTGACATAGGAAATTAGGCTTTCAGTAGTTTCAGAGCTTTGTGTGTTTGAGCAACAAGCTAAAAATACCACAGAAGGCTTGTCAGGACACACAAGGACGGAGAGCACAGACAGCCGTGTACTGTACACCAACCGGGCCTGTCTCCTGGGGATTCTTCAAACTTTATCTATTTAAGGAATGCACACAATCCTCTTTACACGTTCACACACTTGAAGCCCACACACAAGGCGCGCTGAGATTAAAATAGGAGCATACAGATGAGAGGAAGGTAATCTACGTGGCAAATATTGTTTGACTTTCACAGCTCCCTTTCCCTCTGTTTCACTATCTCCTTTCCTCGTTTGCATCTTCTCTTCTTTTCACAGTTCACACAGAAACATCAACACACACACACACACACACACACTCGGTCACAGTGGTTTTTAGCTTCTGGGGGTGCCTAGGAACTCGGGCTGAATCTCGTCTGCTGGGATGGCCTGATAAATTTATTGTGGCGAAGGGAAAACAACTGCGAGGATTGTGTGTGTGTGTGTGTGTTTGTGTGTGTGTGTCAGAGAGGCAGAAGGAGGACACAGAAGGGACTAAATGTGTGAGAGGAAAGAAGAGAATAATACCCTCCAACCTCAGCCACTCAACATTTCTTTAACTAAAGACCCCGAGCTAGCTTGATAGCTCACAACACAGTCACACAAACACACACACACACACACACATGCATACAAATAAAGCAGGAGAATACAAATAACAAACACAAAGGAGCTCTCAGCTGTGAGGTTATTCTCTCCTCCTGTTTCTGGATAGATCTCCTGTTTGGTTTGGGAGGTAAGATGTCCTGTGAAGGTGTGAATAAGTTGTGCCTGGAACATCACACCTTTGCTTTTGTGAAATTGGAAAACACTGCCAGCTTCAGGGCTTAGCACTACATTTCTCAACACCTGGGTTTATCCAGTGTAGAGGAAATTACAGCATCACATTCCAGATACAGGGTGCTGTAATTTATGTAACTTCTTATAAAAGAGGACTTAAGTTTTGTGTGAGCATCCTCAGAGGAAGATACAGAAAAATACTTACCATATTTACCCGAGTGTAAGACGACCCTGATTATAAGATGACCTCATCACTCAAGGCCAAACCTTGTATTTAGATGCATGCATGTGTATAAAAAAGGAAATACTGATCAAACATTCATTAAATAAAGTGAGGCAGGTTGTTGTTTTTAACACCTGCTCAATAAAAACATGCTTTAAATGTCTTCTAGACTCAATTTGTCACATTTAAATGGGATTCAAATTGGTCACATGTCTGAGCACATGTCATCTGTGTTTAATACACAGCTCTCTTACTGATCTTCCAGCTGTGTAAGATGCTTGATTCTGATTGGTCAAAACCCTTTGACAACAGTTATTAACTTTCACTAAGATGAGCAACACTAGAGGCAACGTGGATATTTATCAATCAATCAATCAATCAATCAATCTTTATTTGTATAGCGCCAAATCACAACAAACGTTATCTCAAGACGCTTTTACAAACATAGGAGGTCTAGACCACTCTATGTCAAATTATGAACAGAGACCCAACACCAAGACAGGGTAAGACTCAGTCTGACCCCACCTTAATCCACCATGAGCACTGCACATCACAATATTTAGCTAGTTACAGTGGCGAGGAAAAACGTCCTTTTAACAGGCAGAAACCTCAAGCAGGACCAGACTCATGTTAGACACACATCTGCTGAGACCGAGTTGGGTTTGGAAAGAGGGATAGAGGAGAATAAGAGACAGAGGGAGCGGTGATAGTGACGAGACGAGTAGTAGAAGCTGTTGCCGCTGGAGCCCAGCACGTCCGTATCAGCTGGAGTCTGGAACGTCCGCAGCAGGAGGACGTCTACGGCAGCTCAGAGGGACTGCAGAAAGGTTAGGGTTAGTAACTTTAATGGGACTGGATCCTGTCTAGCAATATTAGCAATAGCAGAGCAGAGCAGAGAGAAGCTTTGAGATACAGGTCGCTGCAGAGAAACTTAAACCATGAGCGGTGGTGATGATAGCAGCAGGGTTCAAAGTTGTGACATTTGCTTTGTTTGTTTTTAACCCTTGTGTTATGTTGAAAAAAAACTACATTCATTATGTTGCGGGTCATTTTGACCCGCACTGTGAAAATCCACTAAAAAAAGTAAAAAAACAGGTTAAACCAATAACAACTCTAATTTATATTATATAAACATTTAGATAAGAGACATACAATACCTTTTTAATTCCAACACTATATTAAAGAACTATTTAGTTAATGTTTTTCTCTCTAAACGAACACTTTTTTTTTCATTTAACTTGCCCTATTTTCTCAGATTTTCGATGTTTAACATTTTCAGTGTTCTCCACATGATGGACAGAATGTAACTGTGTGCTTTCTGCAGATGTAATTCTTGCATTTCACACAAGAGGTACTTGTTTTACTGCCCTCTCGGGTGGGACAGACCTGTCATCTTTTCCGTTTCTTTACACCTGTATCCACTGGATCCATTGCAGGTTGGTTGGATGACCTGAGCTTGACCTTTTCAATGACAGCAGCAACTGCTGGGGATCGAGCTGGCCTGGCTCGACTCTGGATCTTGGGAGTGACGAGTGCTTTGCCGAGTTCTTTTCTTCTGTAGTCCAGGATCATTTGTGGCTTCATGTCTTCTCTTGTGCTCAGAGATGCATCTTTGTGCATTGTGCTCATTAAAAGAACATTTTTGTTTCTCTTTCGGGCAGTATGAAACAACTGTTGCTTTCTCAGTGAAAACAAATTTTGATGATGATGATTGCTGCATTCCTTGGTTTTCATCTGATGGAGAGACAACGGCAGACCCGTCCTCTGAATCCTCCTCATCGTAGGAAAATTGACAATCTGGATCATCAATAACATTGTCCTCAGTCTCTGAAAGATCCTCTGTCTCTGAAATCTCTTCCTCTGTATCACTATCCCAGTTCAAAATCTGTGATGAAGCTTCTTCAGCTGTAATCCTTCTGGAGCTCATTTTTGGTGTGTTTGTCAAAGAAGTGACATGAGAACAGTGAAAAGCTCCTGAGCTCCATTGTCTCGTAGATTCCTCTGAGCTGCCGTAGACGTCCTCCTGCTGCGGACGATCTGGACTCCAGCTGATACGGACGCGCTGGACTCCAGTGGCAACAGCTTCTACGACTCGTCTCATCACTATCACTTCTCTCTCTTACTCCCCTCTATCTGTCTTTCCAGACCCAACTCGGTCGAGGCATGATGGCTGTCTAACATGAGTCTGGTTCTGCCTGAGGTTTCTGCCTGTTAAAGGAAGTTTTTCCTCACCACTGTAACTAGCTAAATACTGCGATGTGCAATGCTCATGATGGATTAAGATGGGGTCACACTGAGTCTTATCCTGTCTTGAAGTTGGGTCTCTGTTCATAATTTGACATAGTGTGGTCTAGACCTCCTATGTTTGTAAAAGAGTCTTGAGATAACGTTTGTTGTGATTTGGCGCCATACAAATAAAGATTGATTGATTGATTGATTGACAAGGGAGAGAAAGTTCCTCCTCTACACACACCTGGGTCTCTGGGTCTGAATGGCTATTCAAAGGCACTCAAAAGTACATCAAAGAGACATGTATATTTGTATATTTGATCTGAACAGCTAATTTACCCACAGTAAAGCGTCTGGGTGAAAATGACCCTTAACAGCATCTTTGTATATAAATTCTGCACTGACATGCCACTACACATCAAAGTGTCCAGATTTTAGACACCAGTTCATGACCCTAGATGAGGAAAAGTCACAAAGTTTCATGAAGAAAAAGAAAGGATAACCAGTACTTTGGTCAACACAAAAACTGAAAAGGGTCAAATTGACCCTTAACATAATATAAGGGTTAAAGGTGCGTGAACCGCAGAGCTCGGAGAAGAAGGAGAGCTGAATGTTAAATCCACCGCAACAGGCAGATAAGAATCCATCAACATGGAAGGATAACTGACGCGGACTCATTTTAGATCATTAAAACCATCTTTTAATCAATGCCACCATGTTTGTATCTTAAGTTAGTAGCCGGGTAATAAGCGGGACAGTGTTGGCTTCGATAGATTTAATACAGAAACTGTCTCAATAGAAAGGCCCACTGAGGCATGAGCATGATGAGTTAGCAACAGTCTAGTGACCTGTGCTATGTCCTGATCCCTAAGAAGTTAATTAACAGATAATCACAGGTGGCGAGGCGCTACAATGACTCACAGGGTGACATGACATTTAGAAGAGTGAAGCTTATAAAGGGACCCTGATCTGAAGAACCACATCAGGAGCTCGTTCTGACTAAAAAACAACCCATTAAATTTCATGTTACCTTAACTGAAGTGAGGAGTGTGCGTCCTGGGCTGCTACACGTGTTGCAGAGGGTGAGGGGAGAGAGGTTGTAACTGACCTACGTAATGAGGTTACTCATACATCAAACATAAGGCGGAGCGTCTCTGTAATTGAGATTCAATTCCCTGCTCCGAGGGTGGGTAGGAGGCAGTGTTAACCCCCCACTGAGGGAATGACAGAGTGAGGAAGGAGAGAAAAAGTGTTTCTGCAAAGAGAGAGAGACTTTCATCTTCTGCTGAGCTCAGTTCATATTGGTCAAACGGGGAACCAGTAGAACGCTGAAGCCTCAGGAAAGTTCATGAAATAGTAAAACTGCATTAATAAGTCCAAAGTTGAGTCTCTGCAAATTCTGTCCACCAAAAACCTGAGAGAAAATAAAAAACCTACTCATAAATGTGAAGCACACTTCTTATGATAGTGGAGGCAGGTCACATGTTGATTAACATTGTCCTCACTCTGATACATTCAGCAAAGTGAAGCTCTTAAAGGTGCAGTGTGTACAAATGGCAATGATTAGCGGTCTCTAGAGTCTAGATTGAAACGCTCCCCTGCTCAGGCCTCCTGTTGGTGTAGCTCCACATATGATGGAGAACAGGAAGTTTTATAAATACTATTTATTATGCACAAAGCAACCACTCTCTTCTTTTTTTTTTTCTTCTTTGTCTCTAAATATAAAGTCTGGCATGGCCAATACTAGTTTGTCCCTTCTGTGCTGCTGTAGAAACATGGCGGTGCAAGATGTCTGCCCTTGTGGAAAGAACCTGCTCCTTAAATAGATTTAAAAGTTCACTGAAAAAAAATAGTTTCATATTCAGGTAATTCCTGCTAATTTAAACACACTTCTGAATATTAGAACACATTTCTTCCATGACTGTTCTGCTAAATACTACTAAATATTACACATCACACCTTAATAATACAGTAATAATAATACACAAAGGCTCAAACACATTTAGAATATCAGGCTGTTACGATGGCTTGTTACATTTGCAATAAAGAGCACAGCCAAACCCTCTTTAAGTTAACATCAGTGTTAAAACAAGACTCAGATGACAAATGTAATCAGTAAATGAAGAAGGACACTGAACTAATGAAACATCTGAAATTATAACACTATGACAGCAATATTAACTGTAAAATATTCAATCACTGCAAGGTATAGAATAGAATAGAATAGTATAGAATAGAATAGTATAGAATAGAATAGTATAGAATAGAATAGAATAAAATAGTATAGTATAGAATAGAATAGTATAGAATAGAATAGAATAGTATAGAATAGAATAGTATAGAATAGAATAGTATAGAATAGAATAGAATAAAATAGTATAGTATAGAATAGAATAGTATAGAATAGAATAGAATAGTATAGAATAGAATAGAATAGTATAGAATAGAATAGAATAGAATAGTATAGAACAGAATAGAATAGTATAGAATAGAATAGTATAGAATAGAATAGTATAGAATAGAATAGAATAGAATAGAATAGTATAGAATAGTATAGAATAAAATAGAATAAAATAGAATAGAATAGTATAGAATAGTATAGAATAGAATAGAATAGTATAGTATAGAATAGTATAGAATAGAATAGAATAGTATAGAATAGTATAGTATAGAATAGTATAGAATAGAATAGTATAGTATAGAATAGTATAGAATAGAATATTATAGAATAGTATAGAATAGAATAGTATAGAATAAAATAGAATAGAATAGAATAGAATAGTATAGAATAAAATAGAATAGAATAGTATAGAATAGTATAGAATAGAATAGTATAGAATAAAATAGTATATAATAGAATAGTATAGAATATAATAGAATAGTATAGAATAGTATAGAATAAAATAGAATAGAATAGTATAGAATAAAATACAATAGAATAGTATAGAATAAAATAGAATAGAATAGTATAGAATAAAATAGAATAAAATAGAATAGTATAGAATAAAATAGAATAGAATAGAATAGTATAGAATGAAATAGAATAGTATAGAATAAAATAGAATAAAATAGAATAGAATAGTATAGAATAAAATAGAATAGAATAGTATAGAATAGAATAAAATAGAATAGAATAGTATAGAATAGAATAAAATAGAATAAAATAGAATAGAATAAAATAGAATAGAATAGAATAAAATAGAATAGAATAGTATAGAATAAAATAGAATAGTATAGAATAGAATAAAATAGAATAGAATAGTATAGAATAAAATAGAATAGAATAGTATAGAATAGAATAAAATAGAATAGAATAGAATAGAATGGCCTTTATTTGTCATTGCCAGATGTACAATGAAATAAGAAGCAATGCTCCTGAAGGTGCATGTTATAAATTGAATAAAATAAAAACAGGTAGAAAATATGTATAAAAGACAATTAAAATATAGAATAATATAAAACAAATGTCAAATATATACAGTCAGGTGGGGAGAAGAGGTATTTGGTTTAAGATGTTGCAGATTATGTGACATTTTTTTCACAGTTCCTGGTATTGCATTTACATGAATGAATATTATTGCACAGTTATAAAATATAAATATTGCATATGAGGGTATTGTTTATGTCAGCTGTTTGTGGGTGTTTAGTGTTGTGATGGTTCTCGGGAAGAAACTGTCTCTGAGTCCGTTTGTCCGTGCTCTGTGTGACCTGTAGCGCCGGCCAGAGGGCAGCAGGTTGAACAGGTGGTTACTGGGGTGGAATGAGTCCTAAAGGTATATATCAGTAGAGGAATGTAAAGGCATTCAATTAGAACACATCTAATAAAAGAAGTTGTCCCTCCTTAGAGTCAGTGATGGTGCAGTTACTCCAGACTTCCCTCCACACCAACAAAAACACTAAAGCCTCATCACAGCTTCTCTGATATGGTTGTTCATTTATCATTTCTGTTGCATTCTCACCTTCTGTGTCATGTCTTGTTTAACTTGTCTCCTTTGTAGTCGTGTGCCCCCTCCTTATTGCTTCACCTGTGTCTTGTTACCGTCACCTGTGTCTCATCACAGAGTCAGTCTCTGTTCTTACTCGTCTGAGTTTGTTGCATCAAATTTTTGTTACATGCACCGTTAGACTTTTCCCTGTTCTTCATCAGACCTTTGACCTCCGCCTGGTGTGATCCAGATGTAGATGTTATGTTTTCCTTTGTGGCTTTCTACTTTGTAGACTTCCTTTCTATTTTTGCTCAAACTGTCGGAGGCTTCAGGGTTTGTAAAGTACAGAAACTGAAATGCTGTTTCAAGCTGAAACTTCTGCAACAGAAGTCAATGAAAGCTGTGTGTTCAGTTAAAGGATTGATGCAATAAATATAATCTTTATAGATGTAACTTTTGTTATTTTTGCACTACAATAAAATGTGCGCATGTATGTGCTCATAGCAGGATTCAATCCATAGAGACCTGTCCTCTATCTACTGAGTTATGGACAGACTGTCATTACTCAATACTTTTTATAAACAATTATCACTGTTAGGCTTTATGTTGGCAGACTAATGCATTTTGATTTTATGAGGTATGATTGAGACATAATAACATGCTCATGAAGCAGGACATGGTGACACTGGAGGTATTTTGTGCATCATTGTACTTCTCACAGACTTTTATTTGGGGATAGGATTTCCTCTTCAGTGCCAGGCTCCAGTTGGCTCCTTCTCTGGCTGATGATTTCCCCAGCCTTAGGAAAAAAAAACTCTCTTGAATGGCTCCAAAGATGCAGATTTGCAGAAATATTTGGAGGCTAATTTTAGCAGGTGGGGGGAAAAAGTACTTTTTTGTCAACCCACTTCTGTAGAGCAGGGGTTCCCAAAGTGAGGTTTGGGACCCCTGGGGGTCGACTCCAGTGGTAACTTGCATTGTGGGCAAATATATTACAAGCAATTATCATGTCAAGGATACAACAAGTTCAAGGAAACAAAAACAGAAGTGGAAACAAAGCAGTGAACACCAGCAGCTGTATTGCAAAGATGCAAAAAAAACTCCCAATGATGTTTTGTAAGTGTGAAGATAACAGAGAAGGTTTTTGGACTCATTGTTTGGACGAGCAACCTCTGCAAGTCTTTCCGGATTTCACAACTGCTGAGACACATTTATTTTAACCTGCCTCTCTTTACTCCAAACCATAAACACAAACACAGCTTTCAAACTACATCCACAAAAACCCTCTGATTCTACTGGCAAAGTCAAACAATCACATCCAGACAGCTTCATCTGTGCTCAGAGGGAAACTCTGTTTTCATATCATGCACACAGCAGTCAGAGTGAAAACACCACTGAGCAGAAGATACACACGGCATCACAACACAGAGAACACAGCAGTCAGGATGGCTTTAGATGAAGAGTTTATTTAAGACCGCTGTAAAGCTCATTACAATACATCACTTATACATGCAAGGAATATTCAAAGAACAAGAACTCCTGGAGAAAGGGTGATCCGTTCAGAAAATAAGACTTGGAAAAACTGTAGCAGTGAGATATTCTGCTTCCTGGTTGAACTCCTGGAGCCCAGGTACAGTTGACCATCGCAAATATGTTTCCGACACCGCTCTGCCCAAACTCTTCAAGAAAGTGTGCCGACCGTTATCATCGCAGTTAGAAGTTACAGCTTCTCCTCAGAGATCTGGAGCTCTGATGTTTGCCTGACGGAGTCAGAGCTCGGAGCTTGTTCAGCCCATAGACTGTATAAAATAATACTAAATCCCCCCCTCCGTTTTTCATTACCTGCACAAATGTGTGCTAACAAGGAGCTTAGGAGGGAGGCATGCTAGTTGTAGGCTGTCTTAATAAACACAAAGGTCAGTCTTACTCCCCACGTCTGCAGATTTGAAGATCTAGTGGATGATTTTTATTTGTCATGGATAAGTGCTAGCGCTAGTTAGCATAGCTACATGTCGTAGCTGTAGCTGTGTACCAAGACACACGTCGACATACTGACAAATAAAACAACAAGAAACACTAAATCTGTGACCAATCCTTCAGAAAGGTCCCGCTGCCTTTTTGGTAGAGGTCGGTTTTACTCCCCAAGTCTGCAGATTTGAAGATCTAGTGGATGATTCTTATTTATCATGGATAAGTGCTAGCGCTAGTTAGCATAGCCACATAGCTACATGTTCGTAGTTGTGTACCAAGACACACGTCGACATACTGATAAATAAAACAACAAGAAACACTAAATCTGTGACCAATCCTTCAGAAAGGTCCTGCTACAGGCGCCTCTCCGTCAGGATCAGATTCTGGATCAGATTCAGAGGGTTGAAGTAACGTGATCTCTGAGCAGCCGTGTATATTCAGCCAACATGTAAACATTAGATCAACGTGCTGGACAGCCAAGGCACATCCACTTCCTGAGGGGGCGTGGTCAGAGAGAAAACAGAGTGTTCTGAGGAGGACTGAAGAAGAGGGCTTTTCAGGCAGACCAAAATCTGATTTCAAAGTGTTTTTTTGAGCATAAACTTTAAAGACATGTTTTGGGGACCTCTTAGACCAATATATATTGATGAAAAAAGCGTGATATGTCACCTTTAAGTCTGGGTCTCTGGTTAGTCACGAGTTACACACGATAAAGTGACCGCTGCATTTAGAGGGTTACACTTCAAAGATTACTGTATTGTTTGCCTATTACTACTCCTGTGATGTCTATATGTTGTTGTTGTTGTTGTTTGATGGACCCATAGACTGTATAAATATGGATGTAGTATCCGTGACGTCACCCATCTGTTTCTGAAGCACTGTTTTGAAGCCAGTCGTCAGCGGCAGCCATATTGGAAATGCTGAACTTGACAGAGCTGCTGTCGAGCTAGTGTGACATAAAGAGGCAGGCTTTGAACCTCCTCTCCAACAGCTACAGTGTTCCCGCTTGTCAATCAATTCAGCTGTGCCTCTCATAATCTAAATATCTTCCAAATTGCCGCGTTATAAAAATATTCACTCCCATACAGTGTGTGCTGATCGAGAAATTAGCTACCCAGACTACACTGTTTTTTTGTACCAGGCTTTATAAATATTTATTTCTGCTGTAAAGATCGGCTTTTTTGAATTTGTGTGTATGTGGTTTCCGGTACTTCTGGAGCCAGCCTCAAGTGGACACTCGATGAACTGCAGTTTTTAGCACTTCTGCATTGGCTTCAATTCTTATAAGAAACACATGGTTGTAGTTCAATCTGAGTTATTGAAGTGAAGTGAAGTGAAGTGAGGTGAGGTGAAGTGAGGTGAAGTGAGGTGAGGTGAAGTGAAGTGAAGTGAGGTAAGATGAAGGAGTTAAGTTGAGTTGAGTTGAGGTTATTGAGCATGCATCATGACAGGGTGAGGCAAACCAGCTGAGATCCAAGGTGAGAGCTGATCCTGAGAGGGGGAGAAGAGAGAGAAAGAAAGAAAGGTACTTTATTAATCCCCAGGGGGGAAATTCAATTTTTTCACTCATGCTATTTTTGGACATGCTACACATACAGTTTTTTTGGTATATACATACAAATGCACACACATGCAGTGAACATGCTTAGGGAGAGATGTCAGAGTGAGGATACTGCCGTCAACCAGCGCACCTAGAGCAGTTGGGGGTTTGGTGCCTTGCTCAAGGGCAGTGTCCAGGCAATTGAACCAGCACCTCTCCAGCCACCAGTCCACTTGCCAAACTTCATCCATACTGGGACTCGAACTGGCGACCCTTCGGTTCCCAAGCCAAGTTTCTATGGACTGAGCTACTGCCGCCCCCGAGACTGATTGTTCAAGTGAATACTGGTTGTATTTATGATGCAGGAGGTCTTTGAGCAGATTTGGTTCCAGGTGTGCAGGTTGATGTTTAGCAGGAGTATGATTGAGTGCCATGCTCTGACAGACACATAGAGCAGGGTGAAAATACAACAACAATGACAACACTCACAAAGGAAACACTAAGGGAGGGCCAGAACCAAGACCGTGACATTTGTCGGACATTTTGATGTTTGGACTGCTATCAGACTAGGTAAGAAATGCTAACCAAGGTATTTCTGATGCTAAGGTTGGATGACTTGCTGATAAATTGATCATTCTGTAGTTATTGGCTTGGAATAACTTAATCCATAACTTGCAGCTCATTTTGTAGTCCCACTGCGTCCATGTGTAGTACATTAATCCCTAAGCGTTGATTTGAAGTGCTGAATCTCCCCCGTTCTCCCCCTCTCCCTCACTCTGTCTCTCAGCACACATCCTGTGATTGTTTACCCCCTTGTTTGTTCTGCTTTGTTTCGCTCCCCGTGTCGTTTTACAAGCACAAATAGTCTAATTGTCTCTCTTCCTGTATTACATTAATTAAAAAAAAACACCCCTGCAAGCTAACAAGAATCTGTTTGATACTTGGTGCAACCTGCAAATAGTCCTGGCATTGATTCCACTCGTTGCCATCAGGACCCCGCTGCTTTGAATCTCTGCCCATTGCTGCCTTTATTATCTGTCAGGAAGCATGCTGTCTGCGGGTGAAGATGGAGCACATGCACTTGCTGGATTTGTCGTGGAAACAAAAGAAGGAGGGATTATTTTAGTCCCAAGGATGGATTTTGGCTTGGCTCAAGCTTTAACAATACTTTCTCCACCTTGTCATGTTTCTCTTTTTACTTCCTGAGAGGTCTGTGTTCAGCACTGGGGGTCTTCTTTATGTCTTCTCTCTCTCCTGCCCTCTGTTTTCCCACGCTTCTTCTTTTCTTGTTTTACACTAGGCTTCCCCGAGATCATCTTTCTTCTGGCATTTGTTGAGCTGTACTCAGGCTGTTTTCTTGTCTTTCTTTAACTTGCAGTCTAGATAAAGGGTTGTACTGAAGTGCAGGGAGCCTTTAGAGCATTATCATTGTTATCCTAGAGGTGCAACAGATTACAGGTGTTATATTTAGGATTGTTTTGGGGGTTTAATTGTGTTTGAAAAAAATCTAAATTAGTTTTCATCAACATTTTACACAGAATCTTAACTTTGGTCTTCACATTTCTACAGTAGATCTCCACAGTGCCTACACACACTACTTAAACAAAGTCAACACTTTCTCATTAAGGCTCTGGACAAGGACGTTATTGTCACTGATTACTTTTTCATCAATCCATGGATGTAATCCTTTGCTCTACCTTTTTACACCTGTTGCCATATTAGGATGTCAGACAGATTTATGCATCTGGACATACTGTGCACATGATGGAGTCCAACATATGTACAATATTTATTACCCAGGCAGTTATATCTCTACATAAGCTGAATGTGGACCCTGGATCTGACACTCTCAGACACTTACTCTTGGCTCTAGTGGTCGTTTAAAATTGCTGCATGAATGCAAAAAAGAAAAAATGTAGCGCAGACTAAAATGTTCCACAGGTTTACCTGGAACCCCTCATCCAGGTCTACACCCCTTCTCGCCCGCTACACTCAGCCTAGTGCTTCCAGCACATAAGGCCTCAAAATCCCTAGCTCAACTCTTCTCTTCTGTTGCCCCTAAATGGTGGAATGAATTGTCCAACTCCATTCGATCTGCAGAGTCCCTCTCTACTTTCAAAAGACAGCTAGAGACCCAGCTCTTTCTTCTGTTGTTGTTGGTTGGTGTCTGATGTTGCTGTGGCTGTTTGTTCAATAAACCCGTTGGTGGTACACCTGAACCACCGCCTGTGATTTTGTTCGTCATGCCTGCTGCATCATCCAGCCGCTAAAGGCTCATTCTAACAGCAAATAAAAGTGGATCTGTATCTATTGCAACAAATATATTACTTTAAGTGTGCATTGAACAAGCAGAGCATAATATTGATGATACAATTTAATTTAAAAAGCATAGAGAAGGATCTTTGAGAGTATTCAGATGGTTTTTTTCCTGAGCAAACAGACAAAGAAGCGGTTCGATGATAGTTTAGTATTAATGATACACACAGCACACAGAAGAAACGACCCAAATATGATATAGTTAACTGAATTTCAGGGCCTGAAATGTTGGAATATCTGAAATAACATCTCCCTCTGGTAACACAGTGGGAAGCTGTTTCAGTGTGTTTGTTTGAAAGCCAAGCTCAGGCTGCTGGCTTTGAATCAGGTGATAAGCTATGTTAATGCTCTGCCTCTAGATTGTTGGAAGTAAAAATGGGCATGCATGTGGATTTATTTGCATGATGTTCAAATTGAAAGTTATATGGAAAAAGAGATAATAATAATAATAATATTACATTTTATTTATAAAAGCGCTTTAAAAGGTTCTCCAAGCGCTTTACAGGAAAATACAATTATACAATAGGAAAGCAAAAGGAAAACAGTGCAAAAAAGCAAAGATGAGCAAGGCAGCAAAATAAAACAAAACAAGAAGTTTTGAGTCCGGATTTGAATTTGGTGAGTGAGGGAGAGAATCTGAGGTGTTGGGGGAGAGAGTTCCAGAGGGTGGGGGCAGCAACAGAGAAGGTCCTGTCCCCCCAGGTTCGGTGCTTGGGTTTGGTGAGAGGGGTGAGGAGGTTGGCGTTGGTGGAGCGGAGGTTGCGGGAGGGATTATATGGCTGCAGAAGGTCGGTGAGGTAGGAGGGAGCTAGGTTATGGAGGGCTTTATAGGTGATGAGTAGGATCTTGTACTGTATTCTGAAGGGGATGGGAAGCCAATGGAGGTTCTGGAGGACTGGGGTGATGTGGTCTCTGGAGCGGGTATAAGTGAGGAGGCGTGCAGCTGAGTTTTGTATGTATTGTAATTTGTTGAGGAGGGTGTTGGGTGTACCGTAGAGGATGCTATTGCAGTAATCGAGTCTTGAGGTGATGAAGGCGTGGATGAGAGTTTCAGCTGCTGTGAAGGAAAGGGAGGGGCGGAGACGGGCGATGTTTTTGAGGTGGAAGAAAGCAGTTTTTGAAATATTGTTAATGTGTTGTTGAAAGTTAAGTGACTGATCAAAAATGATACCAAGGTTACGGATGTGGGTGGATGCTGAAACAGTGGATTTATCAATAGTGAGTGAGAAGTCTGGGCAGGTGGAAGTGAGGGATTTTGGGCCTATGATGAGATGTTATGTAAGGGGTCATTTAACCTATTCAGCTTGTGCTTTTCTGTGTTTCTTTAATGACACAGGGTTAAGGAAGAAAATGTCAAAGAACTGCACAAATTCAGCTTAGACTTTCCAACACGTGAATAAAAATAATAGCAACTAGTGTTTAATGTCATTTTTAAAATTTATTTTGCATTTGAAGGCAGTTTTTAAGTCGATATTAACAATGTGAAGCAGCTCCTACCAGACTCTTGACTCTTTTGTTAAATTATTGTAGCTACAGATCACTGAGCTGAGAAAAAGGTTGGAGTGTTTTTTTTATTGTATGGTTAAACAAACTGCTCGTGTGTGTACGGCTAGAGTTCTCCCAGAATTCATTGGGCCAATAAAAGCGTTAACTGCTGAGGTTACAGACTTACAACAGTACTAAACCCTAAAGCACCAGCTTACAATATTTACAGTCTTACAGAGGAGAGCATTAGCTGCAGTAATAACGCCCAAAGTTTTGACTTAGCACAAAAAAATATGGAAGAAGACATTGACTCAAGGATGGGTTTTAAAGATCAAGATTTGTAACATGTTGTCAGGACAGAATGGAACCCTGGCAAAAAAAGATTGTTTTAACCAATCTGCTGATTGGAGCCCCCATCTGTTGATTCCCTCCATGTGCTGCAGCTTCCTCCCACAGTCCAAAGACATGCTCATTCGTTCATTAGTGGCTGAATTGTTTGGTTTTTACATAATGTGCTACAGTCCAAATGATCTTCAACATTTGATCGCCAGTAAAAGAATTGTGCTGCTTTGAGAACGATGCAAATTTCCAAACACATACAGAAGTCTGAAACAAACACAATGAAGGAAGCATGCTGCAAAGAAACAACTCAGAATCAGAATCAGAATCAGAATCAGCTTTATTCGCCAAGTATGCTTGAACACACAAGGAATTTGACTTTGGTAAACTGTGCTCTCTTTGTACAAGGCATAAGAATAGGAATAAGAATAAGAACTACAATAAAAAATAAAAATGAAAATATAATAACAA
This sequence comes from Notolabrus celidotus, assembly GCF_009762535.1. Lineage (NCBI taxonomy): Eukaryota > Metazoa > Chordata > Actinopteri > Labriformes > Labridae > Notolabrus > Notolabrus celidotus. The sequence continues at coordinate 30,989,116 of NC_048286.1, forward strand.
TAACCTTAGCTATAAATACAAAGAAACAACAAATAGCTTGACTAATATGTACAGGCTAAAATAATATGATAAAGTGCAGTGGTGAGTTGCAGAGGTAGTTTTACATTATAAAATAGAAGTTAAATAATACAAAAAATAGAAATATGGAATTCTGCTTGAGAATTGTTGCATTGTATATCTACATGTATATTTACAGAGAGTATTTATCTGACAGGTATGACACTGTTATGGTTTAGTGTTCATCAGAGTGACAGCCTGGGGGAAGAAACTGTTCTTATGGCGGGTTGTTTTGGCGCACAGTGATCTGTAGCGCCTGCCGGAGGGGAGGAGTTTAAAGAATTTGTGTCCAGGGTGTGAGGGGTCAGCGGTAATGCTCCCTGCCCGTTTCCTGGCCCGGGACCGGTACAAGTCCTGGATGGGGGGCAGGTCGACACCGATGATTTTCTCTGCAGTCCTTATAGTCCGCTGCAGTCTGTGTTTGTCTAGTTTGGTTGCAGAGCCAAACCAGACAGTGATGGAGGTACACAGAACAGACTGGATGATGGAGGTGTAGAACATGATCAGCAGCTCCTGAGGCAGGTTGAACTTCCTGAGCTGACGCAGGAAGTACATCCTCTGCTGGGCCTTTTTTCTGATTGTGTCTATGTGGGAGGTCCACCTCAGGTCCCGGGAAATAGTGGATCCCAGGAACCTGAAAGAGTCCACAGTAGACACAGTGCTGTTCAGGATGGTGAGGGGGGGGGAGGGGGGGGGGGCTTCTCCTGAAGTCCACTGTCATCTCTACCGTCTTGAGCGGGTTCAGCTCCAGATGGTTCTGACTACACCAGAGGGCCAGCTGTTCCACCTCCTGTCTGTAAGCAGACTCGTCTCCGTCCTGGATGAGACCGATGACGGTGGTGTCGTCTGCAAACTTCAGGAGTTTCACCGAGGGGTCTCCTGAGGTGCAGTCATTGGTGTAGAGGGAGAAGAGCAGTGGGGAGAGAACACATCCCTGTGGGGCGCCAGTGCTGATGGTCCGGGTGCTGGATTTGATGCTCCCCAGCCTCACCTGCTGTCTCCTGTCCGTCAGGAAGTTGGTGATCCACTGACAGATGGAGGCCGGCACTGTGAGCTGGGTGAGTTTCTGGTGCAGGATGTCTGGTATGATGGTATTGAACGCAGAGCTGAAGTCCACAAACAGGATCCTAGCGTAGGTCCTGGGGGAGTCCAGGTGATGCAGGATGTAGTTCAGACCCATATTGACTGCATCCTCCACCGACCTGTTTGCCCGATAGGCAAACTGCAGGGGGTCCAGCAGGGGGCCTGTGATGTCTTTCAGGTGGCTCAACACTAGTCTCTCGAAGGACTTCATGACCACAGACGTCAGGGCGACAGGCCTGTAGTCATTGAGTCCTGTGATGGTGGGTTTCTTTGGGACTGGGATGATGGTGGAGCTTTTGAAGCATGAGGGCACTTCACACAGCTCCAGCGATGTGTTGAAGATCTTTGTGAAGATGGGGGCCAGCTGCTCAGCACAGACTCTCAGGCAGGAGGGGGACACGCCGTCTGGTCCTGGAGCCTTCTTGGTCTTTTGTCTCTGGAAGAGCTGGATTACCTCATCTTCACAGATCGTCAGCGCAGGTGGGGGGTCAGAGGGGGGTGGGGAGGGGCTTGTGGGGGGGCCAGGTAAATCAGAGTGTTCGGGTGTGGGGTGTGAAAACCTGCAGTAGAAGCTGTTCAGGTCGTCAGCTAGTCTTTTGTTACCTTCAGGGTGGGGGGAGGGTCTCCTGTAGCTTGTAACTTCACGCAAGCCTCTCCAAACTTCTGAGGGGTCGTTGGCAGAGAAGCTCTGTTTTAACTTCTCAGTGTAGCTCCTCTTAGCTACCTTGATCCCCCTCGTCAGTTTGTTTCTGGCCTGCTTGAACAGGTCCCGGTCCCCACTCCTGTAGGCCTCTTCTTTGGCCTGACGCAGCTTCCTCAGTTGAGGTGTGAACCAGGGCTTATTGTTGTTGTATGTGCAGAAGGTCCTGGTCTGCACACACATGTCCTCACAGAAGTTGATGTATGAAGTCACAGTGTCAGTGAGTTCATTGAGGTTTCCTGATGCAGCTTCAAAAACACTCCAATCAGTGCAATCAAAGCAGGCTTGTAACTCCTGCTTTGACTCCTCCGTCCACTTCTTCACAGTCCTAACTACAGGCTTAGCCGTTTTTAACTTCTGCCTGTAGGTCGGGATGAGATGAATCAGACAGTGATCAGATAGTCCTAAAGCTGCACGGGGGACAGAGCGATATGAGTCCTTTATTGCTGTGTAGCAGTGGTCCAGAGTGTTAGACTCCCTGGTGGGACACTTAATATGTTGTCTGTATTTAGGTAGTTCGTGGGTTAAATTTGCTCTGTTAAAATCCCCGAGAATGATGAGCAGAGAGTCAGGATGTTTTTTCTCCACGTCTGTAATCTGGTCAGCCAGGTGCTGTAACGCCTCCGTTACGCAGGCCTGAGGTGGGATGTAGACGCCGACCAGAATAAAGGAGGAGAACTCCCGCGGAGAATAGAAGGGTTTGCAGTTTATGAAAAGAGTCTCCAGATTTGGACTGCATGACTTCTTCAACACTGTGGTATCTGTACACCAACCTTCGTTTATGTAGAAACAGATTCCGCCTCCTCTCGCCTTCCCAGAGAGTTCCTTTACGCGGTCCGCTCTGTGGAGCTGAAAGTCCGGTAAGTGCAGCGAGCTGTCTGGGATGTGTTCACTGAGCCAGGTTTCAGTGAAACACAGGGCGGCGGATCTGCAAAAGTCCGTGTTTCTTGAGTTGAGGAGCAGCAGTTCATCCATCTTGTTTGCCAGGGAGCGGACATTCGCCAGGTGAATGGACGGGAGCGCACTGCGTAACCCCCGCTGTCTCAGTCTGACGAGCACGCCTGCTCGCTTGCCCCGGCGCCGGCGTCTCCGGCAAAGACCATAGAGAGCTGCGGCTCCACCAGCAAGAATCTCTGTGTAACTTAAAGGTTCAATGAAAACCGGTGTAAAAAGTTCGGCAGAGGACTGTCCAATGTTAACAAGTTCTTCTCTGGTAAAAGAAACCAGAGAAGCGGAGCATAAAGATACAAGAAAAGAGAAAAACGCAACAAGTACGAGAGAGCGCAGTACCAGGGCGACCGTCCGTGGCGCCATCTTGGATTATCGATGATAATAGCAGAGATACGTTCGGTATATTAACATCAAATGTGCTGCAAATGCATGAACAATGCAAATGCACAAAAATACTCAACTGTGCAAAAGTGCTGCTGGCCTCTGGGGAGCAGTGTTTTGATCACCGTTGTCATTAATTTCACCATGACTTGGGCTGTTTTCAAAACCATAGACATATTAAGAGTAGACGCCGCATTGGCTGCTGGGGCACAAGAAATACAGCCACCATCTTGGTCCGGTCATCCTACCCATGATCCTACCTGTAAACATAAACTGAAGCAGCAGAGACTTCAAGATGCCAGAGCACTGTGCGGCAAAATACCTATCATACATCACATATATCACATATCAGAATATTCTATTACTGTTATGCACACTATGAGTATTTAAATACATCAAACCATGTGTCCTGTTTCATACCTACATGTATGCTGTTTGCAGAAAAAAAAAATGTGCATGAAAATCAGTTTAGTATTCAGTGAGTTATGATTGATTAAATGTGCTGACACTTAATTGCGCCTGCCAAACAGATTACACTGAGTGGAGGGGGTGACCAGAGCAAGATGGCAGCCCCACGGCTCGTCAGGTAGTAGCGGTCGATGCAGCTGCTACTCTTTATATGTCTATGTTCAAAACCACCTCCTATACTAGCAGTATGTACTGATCTGGCCAACATTCAGTATGTAGTATGTGAACAAGAGCAAAATCTGCAGTATGCCAAAACTACCCGGATGTCGTTCTTCATTCAGGAAAATTTCTCAGTATGCTGCAGACCAGTCTCCCTTGCATACTTTTTCCCACAATGCACAGCACAAACGTCTCGCTTCTTCTTTTTTGACAGGGGGCACTCAGATTTTAGGTGCTGTGAAAATGATTAAATTCCATATAAACCACTTCTTAACTTTTAAAATCACAAGTGATGCCAAAGAAGCAGTTTATCTATCAGCTTGGCCGTTGTTTACTTCCACTTTCTGAAACCAGAAATCCAGTGGCGTCTGACCCAGCATCCTTCAGAACAGATCCAACAGAACAGTCATACTAATACTACCTTCAAACAAAGTATGCAGTATGCAGTACTTACTACATACTACCAAGGTCAAGGTTACTTTTCTGTACCCAGCGATTAGTGCTTAAGAGGTAACCCTGAATTAAAAAAAATAAAAACAGGAAATGAGCAATCAATAAGAACAAAATCAATAAAAACAAGATAAAAGAAAGAAAGGGCCACCAGTAAAAAACAAGATAAAAGGTTCCATAAATACTTAAAGCTGGGGTTGGTAATCAGATTTAGATACACTTTTGGTCATACTGGTTAAAATTATCTTCATGTCCTGATGGCAATCATTACATGATGTGTTCTTAAAAAAGAGTGAAAAAAAACTGCTATCTACAGCCGGAGTAAACCTGGGAAAACACCAACCAATCACCGTTTTTTGGCTCCCCAAATTTTAAACCAATCAAATCCCGTCCAGCCGTTCTGCCCGCCTCCTGCGCGTACATTTCCCCGGCGTGCACTCCTCCGAGTCCCCGTCTCCTGCCTCTACTTCCCCTGACTCTACTGACTGCCCCTCTCGCTCGTCCTCGGGCCTGTCCCCTCTGACCTGATGAGGTGCTTTGCTCAGGACTGTAGTCCGGATCAGAGTCTAAAAAGCTCTCACTAACAAGCAGAATAATTAATGACGTTCAGTAAGTCCTACAGAAAATATATATTTATTGTAGCGTCCGTCCGGACGCTGTAGTGATGACGTGCCGATTGGTGAACACGTTGAGCTTTAATAACGGGTCACTGTCGGCCGTGATCACGCCAACCAACAAAACAACAATCAATGTTTGAATGAATGAAGAACTTCTCTTGTCTCTCCCACTCGCACACTCTACACCTCTCCTGATGCCTTCACTGACCGTCAACACTGTAGGAATTAAGAACATCTACACTGAACATGTTTAACAAACAGTAGAGCTGTTACAGTATTATATATGTGTTATAACTTTTCTCCTGATATCGTGTCACTAGTACAACTGGATAATGCTAGCATGACAGTTGTGAGTGCTAACAGCAGCCATGTTTGTTTGTGTTTTTAACTTTCACTATGATAATGTTTTGGTGAGGACCGGTTTTGAATCAGTCACGATCATATGGTCATGAATCATTTTGGAGGAGCTCCGAGGGAGGAGGGGAGGGGTTAGACGGAGTCATGAGGAAAAGCTACATTCAAATGCATGCCGGTTTTCCAAGACTACCAACCCCAGCTTTAATAAATAGTGGAGAACTTGTTTATAGAGACTCATGCTGTATTACTGTAACTTGTTTATGTAACTGATGGCTGCTGGAACAAAGCTGCTTTTATATCTCTTGGTTGAGCATGCCGGGACCTTATACCTCTGTCCAGATGGGAGGAGCTGAAATTCACATTCGTAGGTAGTATGTGGCAGGCGGTTTTGAAATCAGCCGACGTCTCTGTGCACAGGAACAACTGGACAAAGAGTTTAGTAGTCTTGGAGATTTTTCAAGAACAGATATTATTTTGTTCAGGCTTTGACGAGAAGATGCCTCTGGTTTGAAGCAATTCTCAACTTTTTGCAGGTTATTGTGCCTGACAGTTTGATCCAGGGTAGAAAGAAGGACATGAATGGAGAAAATGTTCATTTTCTATCTTGTAGGGAAGTTTGGGAAGTTCTTACAATGGCCAGTTCTAGTGATACATTTTGTAAAAGGCAGGAGGAGCTGAGCATGACTTCAAAGGGCTTGGTTATGTTTTATGTATTATTAAAAGTCATTTATTCACTGATGTTTAGGCCAAGAAAGGAGAGTGGCATTTTGTGGACAACCAGCCTATCAATAAGGCTCTTCATAAATAGTCATCAGGGGTTCAATTGAAGTTCAGTCCTTCAGCAATGGCTCTCTTAGCCACAGAATGTATCCCCTATGTCAGAAACTTGTCCTTTTTTTCTCTCTGTAAGTCTAGACAATGATGATGAAGCAACGCCAGCAAGCTAGTTCAGGCAGGCAACTCACGGAGAATTGACTTCACACCTATTGGGCGTCATTCTCACCTGACAGACATGTCCTCCTGGACAGGCAGTGTGTTTAAGTTGCTCTGTCATAGGTCATTCTTTCAGCCCCAACACCTCACCAGTATCCCCCTGCAGGATCCAGCTATTGTGGTTGTTTAAGATACCGACTCATCACTCCTCTAACTTATGCATGTAGAAGAACACAGAGGCATGAAGAGGTCAGATCCCAGACATCAAACACAGACACTGTTCTGCTGCTACAATGAATATTTCAAAGCATTAGAACGTGAGCTGTCTGACTGAAATAAACAGCATTCATCTTAAATCTGCTGCTCTGCATGATCCCTGTACACAGGCTAAGAAAGCCCCCAGAATATTTATTTTACACACACAAACAACACTCACCCACACAAACATGTCTAACATTCATGCACCTCTAATGGATTTCATGAAGTCTTCGGTAAAGGTCGCCCTCATCCCGTCACCGTGTTTTGCAGAGTATGTGAGTGGTTAGAGATGAGGCGTCCTCTGTTGCCAGGCTGTCTTAGCAGAGAAACACATTAGAGATACGGAGGAATTCAAGCAACACAAACACCAGTTCAAAGGATTTTTTTTTTTGTGGAAGTCACAAGGAGTATTAAAGTGTAACATGAAATTACAGGATGTATGCCATTATTATAAACAGCCTCGTTATAAAGTGCAGTTATTCATGTACTTAGAACGAAAACAAAGAGCTTGTGAGTTAAGCATAATTTTCTTTACAGTATATTTGTTGCACTTCATGCATTTGGATGGTAAAAGTTGTCTCTGCTGCCTCTTTGGCTGTCACATGCAGTACAGATATTAACTAAGCTGCTGACAAAAACTTAAGTTCCTTGCTCCTTTGACTTGTTCTTGATTTATTGTATGAAATATGAACCTGTATGATGCAGACTGACACTGAAATGCCAGCATAGTCCTACAGGATAAAAAGGTTCCTCATAGCAGCGTTGTACTCGGGACCAGGACTCAGACTCATGAGTTCTTTCTGTTTTTGTATTTCATGTTTGTAGCATTTTTAGTTTTGTATTTCATGCATATTTTGTATGTTATTTTAAATGTGGACTCCAGGAAGAGTAGCTGCTGCATTAGTGGCAGCTAATGGGGATCTGAATAAAGAATAAAGAGTCCGGATTTTCAGAAGTTGCAACTGGACTTGGAACTGAACACCAACATCTCAGACTTTGACTCTGATTCTTGCAATGATTGCATCAGGACTTTGAAAACAGAGAGGAGGACTCAGACTTTGACTGTTTTTGCAACCGTCTACTATACTGGCAGTACGTACTGATTTGGACAAAATTCAGTATGTAGTATGCAGTATGTGAACAAGAGTAAAACTCCCCGGATGTCAGACTAGTTTGGGAAAATTCTCAGTATGCAGCGGACCAGTCTCCCTCGTGTACTGTTTCCCATAATGCATAGCGCTCTTCTTTTTTCTGTATATGACAGCTGGCACTCAGTTTTGAACTGCAATACCGCCATCTACTGTGTTGGAGTTGTATCAGACGTTTAATAGTCCGTTACATTTACAGTGAAGTAACACAAAATAAACGCTGGTGAATCTTGTACCTTCCAGTAACTACAGAGGCAATAAACATCTCACAGGTAACTGATCATGTCATTGAAAAGTATTGAATTCAATATAAAACTTTCTAAATTATAAGTGATGCTAACGAAGCAGCTTATCTATCAGCAAGGCCGTTGTTTACCTTCGCTTTCAGCTTGAAAACGAAAAATCCAGCAACGCCTGGCCCAACATACTGCAAAACAGAGCCAACAGAACAGTCACACTACATACCACCTTCAAACACAGTATGCTGTATGCAGTACATACTGCATACTGCAGTCGCTAGGTAGTATGAATCAGACTGTCTCAAAAACAGACTCTGTGTGTTCACTTGCATGCACATTCACATGATGTCTGGTTCAGCAACAGCTCCTGCCGGGATCCCTAAAGAGGCCTCATGCATCTGTGTGTTCTGCTTTCAAAGATTTTACAGCAAATGGAAACCCGAGCAGTGCATTGTGTTTGACTTGTGACGTTATCTGACATCTGACCAGTAAGAAAGTCAAAAGTAAGTGAAATGCTGTTGACAACACCACTGCTAGCAAGCTAACAGTAACCCTAAAGGGACTCAACAACTGGGTCCAAGAAGTGTGGTTATAAGATTCTGATTAAAAGTGGGTGGGTTGAAGGTGTTTTGGAGTTTATATGTGATCCCACAGCAGCAGAAATGATAAGTTTGTCTTCTCACAATGAGCAGTACTATAACTTAAATCTCAAAACACGCCAACAAGATCAGTCAAAATCTTGTTTTAATAGATTAAATAGGTTTCAACACATAGGTGATCCCACAAAGTCAGACCAGGGTCATACAGTGTGTGGCAACTCGAGTGTGAGATAGGATGGATTTTATTTTGTTTTAAAGGTACAATTTGTCCTTAATGATTTTAGAGCCAGCAACGCCACCTTGGGAATTTCACCCAAAGAATTAGTGAAAAAGAAAAATTTAATTTAAGACACTCAGGTTCATTCTACCTCTAATAGAGCCGGAGACGTGGTTCCAAGTTTAACAGACAAGTCCTTTTATTTTGAGAGTAGTAAAACAACAATAAAATTACCACACACAGGGAAGGGGGAGCCTTATTCAGAAGCTGAGGCTTACCACTGGTGCATGGATCGAGGAACAAGGTGAGGGGGATCCCAGGGAAGAAAAACACCTGTGGTGGAAATCTGGAAATGATAGACTCAAACAACAACGGTTTGTCTTTGTGAGCTTTATTCCGGCCTTCAGTAAGCTTTGCAAAGCGGTCAGATGGCAGAGTGATCTAACAACCGAGACAAGGTCTGCTCAACTGACCCAGAGTGAAGATACAACACGTTACTTATCCTCTTCAGAGAATAATATTAACACATCATTAAGCATCTTCAAAGAACTGTAAGACAAACAAGAGAGTTTCTTATCACCTCTTGCTTCCTGGTCACCTACCTGACTTCTCACCTTATGGTCTGCTCCTCAGCCATGGGAACAGATAACAATATGCAAATCACAGAAGGTTTGGTATGTGTGAATGTTTCTAGCTTCTGATCAAAGCAAGAACAACATACTATCATGTCTGTATTTTTCCCACCACACACCCCAATCACTCGTGGCAATTACACTCACACTCACACTCACTCGGTGAGCCAACTTGGCACCACGTCTCCGGCTCTTTAAGAGGTAGAACGAACCTGAGTGTCTTAAATTTAATTTTTCTTTTTCACTAATTCGTTGGGTGAAATTCCCAAGGTGGCGTTGCTGGCTCTAAAATCATTAAGGACAATTTGTACCTTTTAAAACAAATTAAAATCTATCCTATCTCACCCTCGAGTTGCCACAATCGAATAGTTGAGAGTGAAATGATAATAAATAATTGGATGTTAATGAGGACTTGACTTGGACTGTATGTTTGGTGACTTGACCTCCACATCACCTCATAGATCTCTTAAATGTCTGTTTTTGCTTCCATGTTGGTTTTGTTTGTGTTTTTCTTTCTTCTTGGAAAACTCAGAAAATTGCCTCTGTAAATAAGTCAGTCTGGAAAAAGCAACACTTTTATCCTCCACCACTGCACAGAAAGTCAAAGGCCACTTTCTTTTGAAAGCTGCTGCTGCAGCGGTAACAGATGGGAGTTTTTTTTTCTGCCATGGCCCTTTCTGTCTCTGGATCAAATACTCTGGCACATAGCCTTCAAACTCTGTTATTTACAGCCCTGGCTCCTCACACAGAGGAGAGCCAGTTTTTCAGGATGATGGTGGCGTTTGGCATGATGACAGATGATCATGTAGGGTGGCTCACAAAACAGTTTGTATCAGCATTTCTGACAACTGAAGGATGCGTCCAGAGTGTGTCCCTGGGTTTTGTGGCAACACTAACATTTTTTAAGAAGTTTCCTGGATTCAGTGAGCAGTCTGACGCTTGGTCAGCCAAAGCAAGGTCCCAAACCTGAAAGGAAAAAGAGACAGAGCTGGGCTCAGAGCTGGTACCACCTGATATAATAAATGCATCCAGAGCAAGCAATGTTGGCTACTTCACTATATCCACTGCTGTGCCACCTTTATGTGAACTGATGCATCTGTTGACCTGGATGTTTGACTGTTTCACACATGCAGAGCAAACCTGATCCTCTCCTGACATTATCCAGATGAGCCTCATGTCTAGTTGGATTTTAACAGACCTAACCCTGCATGCTCACAAAGTCTGGTTGACCAGAGAAGCGAGCGACCAAGCAAGTTCACAAAATAGTTGGTTTTGACTGATTGTAGCTGTTGTTTGGTGCTCCTTTCTGCTTGCCTTGATATGCTTTGACTTTTATTGATAATGCCAATATAGCAAATATGTCCAAAAACATATTCTTGTCTTCATCATCATCATCATCTTACCACTCCCCAGCTCACCAACCAAACTCAGGGCCTGTGTCAGGAAAGCATTGTGTTGCTTTTTTGTGCAAAAGAGACAAAACGATGCAAAACAAACAGTGTCTCTGGGGCTCTTTGCATATATTTAAATAACCCATTATGCACCATTTGGCGCCTTTAAATGCAAATGATCCGTATTGGAAAGAACATCTAGTTCCCATACGGTGATGTTAACAGCCATGTGCAGATGGAGTGAAATATTTATTATCTGATGAAAGTTGGCAGAAACTGTGCCGTGGTTATTTTAGGAGACATTGCAGTCAAACTTTCAAGTGATAATTCCACCTTTGGATGACTGAAGAACAATATATCTCATAAAGTGTCCTCATATCACTTTGTTATAACTTTTAAAGTTGTTATCAGGAGTTAATTGATCCATCAGGTGGTGTCTGTCCATGGCTCGACCCTGTTAATGTGGGCACACTGTTTGTGGAGATGGTTGGGGTTGTCATGCTGTCTCGCTGGATCTGACTTGATTCAGGGAGGAAGCTTTGTTTTAAATCTTGAACTTTGTATCACATCCGTCAGGATTCCCTGCAAGATCCATCCATCCATTATCTTGACCGCTTATCCCATCCAGGGTCACGGGGGGCTGTAGCCAATCCCAGCTGACTTTGGGCGGGAGGCAGGGTACACCCTGGACAGGTTGCCAACCTATCACAGGGCAAACATGGAAAGACAGACAACCATTCCTGCACACACTCACACATACGTGCAAATTATAGTGACTAAGTAACCTGGTAAGCATGCTTCAGGACTGTGGGAGGAAGCCAGAGTACCCAGAGACAACACAGGGAGAACATGCAAATTCCACACAGAAAAGCACCTGCCGACCGGGGACTTGAACCAAGAACCTTCTCGCTGTGAGGCAACAGCGCTATACCCCCTGCACCACTGTGCAGCCCTCACTTAAAGATAAACTCCTAAAAAGTGTCCTCCTCGCTCAGCTCATCATCTACAGGCCCATGTGAGTATAGAGCACCGTCGAGACAAGCTCTGAGCTGCACACAGTGGTGATGTAGATCGCTCATCTTCACAATCAAATGCAGAACCAGAGCAAAGTGCACAGAGCTGCAAACCTTTATGGGCGTGTTTGCATGTGAATATCATTAGGGCTATATGCTTCATGGATTTGACCATGAGATGGAGCAGATAGCAAGGGACAATGATGTGCTGTACTAGAGCTGCAGGCCAATTTGAGTGAATTCCCTCTCAGTGTTTCCAGGGAGTGAAAGTATCTGATTACCTGTGAGAAAGGGAAACTCCAGCCTGTGTCCTTGGTTAAACAAGAAAACTCCTGGCATGTACGACGGGACCATTAATAAAAGACTTCCTTGAATTTTTCTTCTTTTAGCCTCCACTCGTTTGAAGTATTTCTCACTTAGCTGAATAACAAGAAACGGCAACATATGACATATGTCATGTTCATATTTGTGCAGCATCGTAGAGGTTTCTCAGGTTCTTGGTTGCTCCCTAACATGTTTGCTAGCTTCATCGCTAAAGCAAAGTAAACAACTGGATAGAATTCATAGAGATATCAGAAGGGCCTTAGAGCATTGCCGGAGTATTTCTGTGCATACTCATTTAGTCTAGGATAAACCTTGTGCATCTATCGTTCCAGCTTAGTCTGAACGTGCAGTTGCCTCACAATCTCTGTAAGTGTCTAAAAGCCAGATGCTCCACTGTTTGTCTGCTGCTGCTAATTAGGCCACAGCTAATTAGGCAAGTATAAAACTAGCATATTTGAGCAGAATGTAATTACAGTATGTTTGTTCCTTGATTTTACACTGTTCATTGGTGTAACGCACAAACACCTCATCAGATCTTTCCTTTAAACACCCATGTGTTCATGTTTTCTTTTTGAAACACTGTTGGAGACTTCCGTTTTGGTTTTTGTGAAACAAAATGAACTTCAGCTCCAGAATAACAAAACCACTTAGGTTTGACATCAAACTAAAACTCAATCAGCAGCTTCTTGTTTTCTTTGTGTCTTTGGATCGTTTCTTTCACAATGCTTGTTTCCCTACATCTTCTCATGGCTGTTGGAGAGTTTCAATTGTAACATTGTAGACAAAAAATATCAGGTCAGACTTAAATATTAGGGAAATGCATTAATCCTCTTTATTCTGACGGGTCAAATTTACTTTTAGCATCACACTTGCAGTAACATGACACTGCTGGGTATTTGTTTATTGGGTCTTATAGATCATTTTATACTGTAACAAGCTTTAGTGCCAGTTGGTGGTTATGTCTCCAATAAGTGACCACAATTACATGGAAGACTAATGTCTGTATTTAGATGTTGAGCTCTTTTAAATGGTTACTTGTTCTTTGTAAAGCAGTTATATATGATTTTTTTCAGTGGTTTTTAAATAAGTTGAAGTTTCAAACTTAGCCCACTATAGAAAAAAATGCCCCTGAATGTGACGTCTTGAAGCCCTGTTAGAAGCTTTTACCTAGTAATGAAATTGACTCTAATTAAAAGTAATGCCTTATTTTAACCAACAAAAGCAAACAAGACCAACAACAACAAGGCTGGCATTATTTATATGTCAGTCTTAATTCCTGTATCTTCCTGGGGAGGCAGGTGCAGACAATCAATTGTATGTTGAGGAAAAATACACATTCTCAAATATCACAGTGATTGATTCTCCTTTAATGTTAAAAGAAAGACGTTTTCCTCTTTAAAAAAAAACATATACAGGAAAGTACCAGTAAAGAGATAAGAGGGAGTCAGCTTTTTCCAGAAAAGGCTCTCAAATGAGGAACAAACTACCAACAGAAATAAAATCAACACATTATATAAAGACTTTTAACAAAGGCGTCAAAGTGTGGCTAAAGCAACATCAGAGATCTTCTATAATGATCTATAACCTTTTTTTGTAATTTTGTGTGAATGCTAATTATGTAAATATTCACCCTCTGCTCTTCTTTTTGTCCCATTTTTTTTTATTCATGTCAGTCTATATAATGTTGATATATTGCTGTCTTCTTTTAACAAATTAAAAGCCAAATTAGGGACCGGAGTTGGAAACAAGCAATATCTATAATCTCAATATGTGAAGCCTCAGGTACTACAGCTGTTTGTAACAGGTAGAAGTTGTGCTATCAAATTTGCATTGTCCCAATCAAATAAACTATGAATAAATATAATATTTAAAGTGTCACTTGGTCCAAAGGAGATGCAAAGTCAACCCAAACAAAAAGTTCCCAACAGGAGATTTAATGCAGATACATTACTGAAAATATTCATGTTACATCATTGGCAGCCGCTCGAGACCTAGAAATTATACCCTGGAAAACATGAGTGGTTAGTTTCTCCTCATGTTGTCCAATGTTGTAGACAAAAGTCATATCAGAAACCCTGCCCCCCTTCTTGACTTAGACTGGTCAGTGATTACTATGAACTATACAAACAACCACAGTGGTGATCCCAAAGTTGGATTTTCAGCTGAGAGTGCTGTGACTGCATGAAAAGAGATGCTAGTGGACACAGGCCCTTAATGATCGAAATTGAACTCTTCAGAAAAAGGTCCTCAGAGCTGTATGGGTGTACTCTAATAGATATGATGTACTTTAGACATTGTTGACATTAAAGGTGACATATCACACTTTTTTCATCAATATATATTGGTCTAAGAGGTCCCCAAAACATGTCTTTAAAGTTTATGCTCTAAAAAATACTTTGAAATCAGGTTTTGGCATGCCTGAAAAGCCCTCTTCTTCAGTCCTCCTCAAAACACTCTGTTTTCTCTCTGACCACGCCCCCTCAGGAAGTGGATGTGCCTCGGCTGTCCAGCAAGTTGATCTAATGTTTACATGTTGGCTGAATATACACGGCTGCTCACAGATCACGTTACTTCAACCCTCTGAATCTGATCCAGAATCTGATCCTGACGGAGAAGCGCCTGCAGCAGGACCTTTCTGAAGGATTGGTCACAGATTTAGTGTTTCTTGTTGTTTTATTTATCAGTATGTTGACGTGTGTCTTGGTACACAGCTACAGCTACAGCTATGAACATGTAGCTATATGGCTATGCTAATTAGCGCTAGCACTTATCCATGACAAATAAATATCATCCACTAGATCTTCAAATCTGCAGGCCTGGGGAGTAAAACCGACCTCTGCCAGAAAGGCAGCGGGACCTTTCTGAAGGATTGGTCACAGATTCTGTGTTACTTGTTGTTTTATTTGTCAGTATGTCGACGTGTGTCTTGGTACACAGCTGCAGCTACGATATGTAGCTATGCTAACTAGCGCTAGCACTTATCCATGATAAATAGAAATCATCCACTAGATCTTCAAATCTGCAGACGTGGGGAGTAAAACCGACCTTTGTGTTTATTAAGACAGCCTACAACTAGCATGCCTCCCTCCTAAGCTCCTTGTTAGCACACATGTGTGTAGGGAATGAAAAACAGAGAAGAAGTTGAGTTGTATTTTATACAGTCTATGGGCTGAACAAGCTCCGAGCTCTGACTCCGTGACAGACCGGATATTGTTGTTACGTAACAAAAACACGGAAGTCTGAAACGGCTCGTTTCACACACATTTACAGAAAGGTGGAGAAATCAAAACAGGGGCAGAATGGATTTTTTTCATTCTCGGGGGGTTTGTAGACATGCCAGGGAAACATATTTCAGGTAGAGAACCATTAAAAAGTCCACTTTGCATGACATGTCACCTTTAACATCCATTGGAAAAGATACACAAAAATATCTACTAAAGACCACTAAAGTTATTCTTGAAATGATTGTGCAATCTCTGTGATCTTTTCACATCTTTCTTAGATTAAGTTTTATATATCTCTACCTGTAAGTACAGATTTCTCCACTTCTGCTGATAAAAACTCTTAACTATTGAAACACTAATGACTGAGAGGGCTGAGGAAGAGGAGGAAGATGGGAAGAGTGGGCTGTCACTTTCTTCGTTTGCATGTCCCAAAAGACCTGACCGCTGGCACCGACAAACCATCGCAGATGTCTGTGGAGGAGGTTTTAGTGAGAGGGGATGCTGGAGGTGGCTTGTTGGAGGAATATACATAAAGACAGAGGCGGGGTGACACTGCGGAGTGACAAGTTTAGACATAGAAAAGAACAGCTCAATTTTTTGACAGAAACAAAAAGAGCCTGAAGCGGAGTTAAGGGGACAAAGGGTGGAAAAGCCCTGAAGAAATAGAGTCAGCTCATAAGGGACAATCAGTATTCCCCTCCTTACTTATCCCACATCCAGCCTATAAATAGCCCAAGGGCACGAGCCCCAAGCTGACAAATAGGCTGATGGCGGTAGTTCATCTCGGGACGTCGTTTCGGGTGAGAGGTGGTGACGCTGTGGCTCTGCAAGGCATAACCTGGTACCTATTAATCCCTCAACATGTGTAGAGGAGAGAAAAAATGAGATTGAGGTGAGGCGCCGGGTAAATCACGGCCGGGAGAGAGAGAGAGGGGGAGGAAGGTTGAGCAGGGAGGACATGAAAGCAGAGTGAAAGAGATTATGAGGGAGGACAGGAGAGAAGAGGGGAGGGTGGGAGATGATATAAAGAGGAGGAGTGGAGGGCAAATCTGGAAAAGTAGGGGAGAGAAGTGAAGAAGAAATGAGGAGACAAAGGATGAGTGCTTGTTAAAAGTACGTAAAGGAAAGTGAGGATGAGGAAGGACGCAAAGTGAGCACATGAGAAGTGATCACAGAAGATTGTTGGACAAGCAACAAAGGAAAGAGATCAGTCAGGTGATTCATGTGTTCCTTAATAACTCAGATATTCTGAGTGTGAGACTTCTTCCTTTTTGTTTGAACTAGAGCCCGTCTCTTTTCAGGCCGCCTGAGGGGGGTTTGTCCCAGCAGGGAGCAGAGGAGAGTCTTTGTCGTACAAACATGGAAATCCACACTAAATCTACCACTTCAACCTTTTTTACGCTTGATCCCTAACTTGTACTCCTCCCCAAGTCTGGAGGGAAAAGCTCCCTCTTTACCTGTAGATAGAGATAAGTGCAGGAGGAGGAGGAGCAGCCATCCTCCCCTGGAGGGGGTCAGTGTGTGTAATGAACACTCTCTTATCGGTACGTGCCGCATTTCCTGGAGACGACCTCCATGAAGTCTGACTAAGAGGGTGGTATAGAGGTACCATGGGGGATATATCATATACCGTGCAACCTCTGGGTTCAGGGTCTTTGGATGATGTGACTTTGCTCCAATGTGTAACTACTACACAGCATGAACAGCTTTCACATACCCACCTGCTCATAGTACATTAGCCCTGACCTAGAGAACAAGCCTCCTATTTAAATCATCAAACCTATATAATTACTTATTTATATTCATTATTATTATTATTATTATTATTATTATTATTATTATTATTATTATTATTATTATTATTATTATTATTATTATTATTAATAATAATAATAATAATAATAATAAACAAAATGATGATGATGATGATAAATAATAATAATACTAATACTACTACTAATAATAATAATAATAAAAATAATAATAAAAATAAAAATAATAATAATAATAGTAATAATAATAATAATAATAATAATAATAATAATGATGATGATGATGATGATGATAATAAATAAATAAATAATAATTATAATAATGACAATAATGACAATAAGGATAATGATAATAATTATAACAATAACAATAATAACAATAACTATAATAATAATAATAATAATAATAATTTTAATAATAATATTAATAATAATAATAATAATAATAATAATAGTAATAATAATAAATAATGATGATGATAATAATAAATAAATAAATAATACTAATACTAATAATAATAATAATGACAATAATAATAATAATAATAATAATAATAATAATAATAATAATAATAATAATAATAATGATAATGAAAATTATAATAATTATAACAATAACAATAATAATAATAATAATAATAATAATAATAATAATAATAATATACTTTATTTATATAGCACTTTTCTGGCAATTTTTTTTAAATGCATAAACACTTAAATCAAAAGTATTACACAATCATCAAAACCTTACAATCAAGGAGCAAAACATCGGCCCAGATTTGCACGTCAGCCTCACACTTTTTGCAAAACATAACACACAGTGATTTGCAAAACACAAAACACACTTGTATACATTAGACACAGAAGTAAAAGGTAAAAGGTCCATTTACATTTGAAGAGTTCATTTACAAAAACAGATAATTCATTTTTAAAGAATTTAAATTATGTTTCAAAAAACATATTATTTTCTATTACTGTCTTTAGGTATTATCAATCAGCTGAAGTTGGGTGGCTTTGACTAAGTCAAAATGACATTACTAATCAGAGGTATCTTAAAAAATCAGCTTTATTAAAAATCTATATTAAAAAGAAATGTGTTTTTTGAAAATGTATAAAAATGGAGGTGTCTGTTTTTGCAAATGAACTCTTCATTTTTAAAAGTAATCAATAAAATCTTAAAATGGACACGGTAAAAAATGAAAAAAAAAAAAAAGCTGCACTTCTTAAAATGTAAAAAATCTTAATTGTGTTATTTCAAAGTACTTTTTGTATTCTTACAGGGTCATTTTTTAGCATTTCTGAGCAAATTGTTTCCCTTCTCCGTCTCACCAAACATCACTCTAACAATCCTGCTGCACACAACCTACTCACATTAAACCACCAGCAAATATCGAAACCACTACTTTAGAAAGTCAGAGAGTGGTTTGTTTGTTATCAGGAATCCAAAGTTGAAAGATGACTGAGTATAATGATCACATTCATCAGGTGGCAGTAGGGTTTCTCCTAATGACAGATGATGATGTTTCGGTCCTCATGGGGACATCTATGGCTCTGAGATGGAGCTGTTTGATCACCAGCTGTCCCCAGACCTCAAGGTGAAGCATCCTTGAGGTCTCTGCTGAACCCAAAACTTCCTCTGAGGGGGCAGAGTCTTCATATGAGATCAAATGAGATCCTGAAGGGTCAGTATAGCATGACGAAAAAAAAAACTTCTGCTCCCCTGTGGCCTAAAAAAAATGTGCAGCTTTAAAGTGTATTTACTGAAGTTATTCTGCAACAAAAGATGAAGTGATTAATGAAATGAAATAACAATGGGGTCATTTAAGCCACCTCTGTTTGTACAGTATCCATGAGCAGAACATGTTAACGTCCGATTTGACACTTTGCAAATCCCCATCTGATTTAAACGAGGAGCAGTGGATTATTCATGAGCAGGAAAGGAAGACACAGGATCAAGAGATCAATTAATGGATCAACTAATTAAAGTTGTGATATTAAGCTGTGCTGGTTGTCAAAATAATTTAAAAGTCCAGTTCTGGCAGCGTCCGGGTAACTTTTAGACTGACTTCTCTCCTAAAGCTGGTGCACTAAATATTTAAAAGAGCCTGACCTTAATTAACTTTAGTTCCAATTAAAAGTCAAGATGCACTGATACGATTATTGGGTTGGATCTGTGACTGGTTAGGTCCTTGAATATTTTCTGATTAGCCGACACAGTGAGAGGAGTGTGTGTGTGGGGTGAGTGAGTTGTACCTCTGTTTGTCGCTGTCATGTGTTTCCATCTGCTGGTCTGGCTGGCCGGACCGAAGTGTTCCTGGTGCCAAGTGCCGACACGACTCTCTTGAGACTCAATTAGAACACAGACGCACAACCGATCAAATGTCATCACAGCATGCGTGTGTGTATGTGTGTGTGTGTGTGTGTGTGTGTGTGTACGTGCATCCTGGTGTAATTGCATCTGTGTGTTAGAGTGAGTCACAGCTGCATGCGACCAGGCGGGCAGGCCTCCCAGTTAATGAGCTGCTCATTAACAAGGCTTTTCAGCTAAAGACAGCTTTTTCTCTCCTTTCAGGGACTTGTAAAGTTCATCCTTTCTGGAATAAAACTTTACGAGGTGGAGAGGTTGAGAGTCAGACAGGAGGACACACACCTGTGGCGGTATTTTAAATAGACGGGCTTTACTCAGACACAGACTCATCTATGTATAGGGCTGATAATACATGAAAGTACCTGCTGCCTTGACCTGAGTGGGACAAGTAAATGACTCAGTCTACAAGTTGGCTCCTGATGCTCCTTTTTTTAAGTTGTCTTTTGTCTAGACACAGTTTTAGTTGCAGGTTTGTTTGAAAACTATTGTGATGAAGTTCTTCTAAATCAAATGAATAGAGCCATGACGCAGCTAGGCATTTGACAGATCCTGCAGAGAGGGTCTTAGATGAAGTGAGTGAGCACTTTGAGGAGGATTAAATTGCATTTTAGGGTGATGTTGCAGATTAAGTTGCTGTGTCCACTGCGCTTGTTTTTTGTGCTTGGAGCGCCCACAACCTCAATTTCAGAGTGCTGCTCATCAGTGCTTCCTGTTGCAAGGTCCCAAAAGTAGTCCCACTGCACTTCTGCTTCCCTAAGTAGTGACCTTTTGTTTTAAAATGTCCTGAATGCTTCATACTTGCTTTCATTCAATGGTATTTCATCAAGAAACTCTAAAAATGATTGATAGAAATTGTGACCGCATTAGCAGCAGCTCTACACTTGAAATTGTACCTAAAAAAAAAACAAGTGTGACTGTCATGATGTGGGGGAACAAAGGAGGAGGACCAAAGAAGCAGACTTAGAAATAAAAGAGATTTAAAAACCAAAACCCAGGATAGACAAACTAAAACAGAAAAACAAGAGCACTAAGAACACGGGGAACACAGAACACAAGAAAGACAAACACAGGAAAGACGTACAATGATCCAACAAGGGACAGGGGACACAGAGGAACTAAATACACCGAGTAATTATCACAGGTGTGGAACACAGGACACAGGTAGAACTAATGAGGGGAATCACAAAGGAAGGGAACACACAGGAAGTAACTAACCTGGATACAGGGATCAGAACTACAAAACACAGAAAATAAGACAAGGCTAAGAAACAAAGGAAAGTACAACAAGAGATATGGATCACTAAACACACAAGGGAGACAAAGGATAACTAATTAAGAATAAACACAGGATGAACCAAGACATGAAACACATGGAACAAACTAAACCAAACACAGACTCATGACAGTGATAACTTTTCTCCCCATACGGACCTCATGTTGGCAAAGTTGATATCAGAAGTCCCGCCCCTTCTTGATTGTGATTGGTCGGTGATCAAGAAGTGACATTGATGAGCGGTGTTCCAAAAGTGGAACTGAGTCTGGATGTGGTCCCTCGAGCCTGGATGAAAAGACTTTGAATTTGGAGAGGAAGAACGCTTTTCCTCCAGGGGTCATCGCGGAGGTATTTTACCCGCTCTCGGTGCCTCATTTTCGGCTGTGTGAGTCCGGACGTGGCACATGGAGCTTGAGGGACCACGTCTGGACTCCGAAAGGGGAGAGGTAGGCGGGGGTTCGCCTCCCTGACGCGAACATGTTCACATGGAACCCTTCTCCACTTCGGCCCGATGTGAACCCCAAGCTTCGTTGTGCTGGGAAATGAATCATTAAGAAGAATCGATAACATTTAAAGGGGGGAAAATTCTGATGGAATTGATCAATTGGAACCAGTTCTAAGTCGGATCCGGTTTTCGATTCCCACCCCTAGCTGAGACTACTATTAGCTGACGCTGAGGGCGTTTTTGCGCTGAGGATGGTGAGCACTGGAAACGTTGAATCACCTGGTTTGAATAGAAAATAAGCGCTGCCCATGCAAGAAACCGCATCAGTGGACAAACTGACTGCTCCCCTCAACAAGACCAGGATGCACGAAAACCTGATCTGTCCAAATAACTCAAACACAAAACAGGGTTCCCACGCGTCCTGGAAAACCTGGAAAACAGTTGACCAGTTTTCCAGTCCTGGAAAACACCTGGAAAATGGGAGAAAAAGTAAAAAGTCCTGGAAAATTATTCCAACATGACTGCGTGCGATCTAACAAGGTTAAAAAAAACACATCCCCATTCAACATTGGTGGCCATTTTTGTCATTCAGTTCTATTTAGGGCAATTTATGCACTGATCCTCTGATTATTATCATTTATTTATTTATTTCAGTAAGGCAGCTTCCAGAGTCCTTTGCAGGCTCTTTTGTTTTTTTCTTAGCTAATTTTATATTTTTTGAGAAAAGAGAAAGCTGAGATGAGAGGTGGCCATCATTGTCACTTGGTTGCACTCATAAAGTGCTTTACATCTGCGGTTGCATTGTTCTATAATTAATTTGCCATCATTTTTAAGCATGTAAGAGCTGATTTCATGGATAGCAATAGACTGCACGTCTTTCAATGTAGACTTCCACTGAGAGGAACATATTAGACTATTTAGGAACTAAATTAGGAACTAAATTTAGATTGTCATACCAGCTTGATCATCACTGAAAATGTCCTGGAAAATTATCTCTGGAAAAGAGTGGGAACCCTGACAAAAACTCTTGGTTGTTGTTGCAGAGTCATGGCAGTGCAAAACGATCATCATGATGTCATCCAACAGACTGTAGAAGTCTTGATTTGACATCTTTTGTTTTTTTTTGACCATATTTGGAAAACAGGCTGGATAAGCATCACTACATCTCCACCACACACAGAGGGAACCGAGGTAATGACTTGTTAATCACAAAGTCAGCTGTTTCATAAAAGTGTACCCTGTTTTATTATTTATTCAGCTCCATAAGGGATGATAAAACTAATATCACACTGCTGTAGTCAAGAAGGCTTTGAACTAGATATTTAAGCATTGAACACATTAGGAAAATGTGTGCATGAAGCTGTAGATCCTGTGAAAAGCAATCATAAACCTTCTTCATCACATCTGCCTCTCTAAGCCTTGATTTGCACTGTTCTGTATCTCATTGTCTGACATCAGAATGCAGCTCAGACCCAGTTTGTGTCAGATAGCGTGGACTTTTAGGACCCGGTCATAAAGTGAAAAGCACTCACTCCAACAAGACGTTCACATCAGCTGTCTTTCATCATGAGCCGAAGCCGTTATAAAGACAGCTTGAACAATTAGGGCCTCAGTCATTTAGTTAGCTGTGATTTCTTTAATGAAGCAGCTGATCATCATATAACAGTTTATATCTTTTTACATCAGCCAGTCAGGTTAGTGAGGAGACACCAGTCATTATGAGATGATCACCTTTCATTTCGCACCACGAGGCAACGGATATTTATAACCCCTCATTACTCACCTCAGCACTGACATCTTATCGGTGGGAGATAATTGGGTCCAAATTTGCTATTCATAAATTCACAATGGGCTATTCTTTGGGATTTTTAATTATTTCCTGCTGTGTTAAAGGGTAAGCGTTGGAGGTGGAGGAAGAGTCTATTTCGATTCTTCAGCACAAGTTTCGCTTCTAAGTGACCAGTGCTAACTCTTGCCAAATCCCCTTCAGCTATCTCTAT
This sequence comes from Notolabrus celidotus, assembly GCF_009762535.1. Taxonomy (NCBI): domain Eukaryota; kingdom Metazoa; phylum Chordata; class Actinopteri; order Labriformes; family Labridae; genus Notolabrus; species Notolabrus celidotus. The sequence goes on from NC_048286.1 coordinate 31,012,175, forward strand.
CCCTCTCGTTCTCACAGCCAATCTTTTTTAATCTGTCTCTCCTCCTCTCGACCCTGCAGCCCCCTCAGGGAACAAAGTCATTCCCATCGCCTCGGTGCAGAGAGCTCAGTGCGGTCTAAGCTGCTCACAAACACCTCCTACCTTCACTTCGCCCTGGGCCCCCAAAACATCTTGCAGGAGAAGCTGTAACACTTCTTTTCTCTGTCTTTACCGCGAGAACAAAGATTTATAGCTCTCTGCAAGCTTTTCATTGTGGAGAGATGTTTGCACCTGTAATTGCTGACACACTTGTCACAGGACACTGGCTGCTAGGCAGCCTCAAGGCTGGGGCTGCAGATAATAAAAAGTCCTTTGATCAATAAATAGAGGCCAAATTTGGCATTTCAGCTGAGCCGGCTGAATTGCGTTTGCACATCCAGGCTATCAGGGATTCAATCATCACATCACTGACTATTAAGGTTAAACAGGGTGATTTATGAGACCTGGAGGGGGATTTTAGTTCATGTTTGTGAGCTGTGTAAGTGTCCATGAAGGCCAACTCTGTGCAAAAGTGCATTTTTTTTTGTCTTCCAAATCTTAACCGTGCACGGTGGGGGGGCTTAGGATGCTGAGGCTACCTGTGGAGTCAGGAGCAGCACACTTTGTAAAACACTTATCAAGCAAAATAAAAAAGAAGATAAAATAAAATCTGATATGAAATGCAAAGTAAGAGCAGGATTTCACCTCCTGCGTTCAAAGGAACAGCGTTTTTAAAAGCACAGCATGTAGGAAGCACAAGGTGACTGCACTGAAGGATTGAAGACAAAAAGGTTTCCTTTAGGCTAAAGGAGGAGAAAAAAAAGATCTTGTATCTTGTTCTTCAGAGAGTCTGTTCACAGAGACACTTCAAACTCAAAGACATGTCTAAACTAAGCTTTTAAAGGCTGAAATATGATGTTTGTTATATACATGCTGTCTATTTTTTGTTACTGCTGGGATATAAGGGCCTGTGTCCATAATGGTGTTATTTGTGTGGCATTGAATACTCTACACTAACCATGCACTTCACAATCTTCAGCATCCTGAGCTTAAAAACACCCTCAGCGTCTCTTTTGAATTCCCGCTGCTCTCACTGTGCTCTCACCGCTCTCGGTTGAAATTAATTCAACTTATGGAACACTCATCAATGTCACTACTCCAACACCAACTTATCACAATCAAGAAGGGACTGCTAAAATCAGTTTGGTGAATTAGATTTTTTACTGAAAGGCTAAGTTGATTGAAGTAAATTGAAAAAACTGTGTAGGGAAAGAATAACATATAGCCAACAACAATAATGTAAGGTGATGTGGGTAACTAAACACCTAATACAAACACATAAAGAGGCTCATATCCTAATATTCATGGTGATTTTTTCCTTTTGTTTTGTGCGGATCTATTTGGCAGCCTAACCTTCACACATAAAGGATCTCAGTGATAATGTAAAAGGTGTAAAAACATAAACAGAGCGTTGCTGTAACGTGGGATCATTTGCAGCTCGAGCGGGTGCACCGTTAAAACCCATCTGTGTGCACACAAAGCAGCGCTGCCCCATCTGGGTTCCTGTTGCTGTTTGAGACCTTGGGAGCAGTCAAGGTTAATGCCCCCTTTATTAGGCACAGCCATCAGACCCCACAATGGCTTCCTTTAGTGTATGAGGTGTGCATGTTAAGGAACACCTTGCACTGGTTAAGTACAGGTTTGTCATTATGCATCCGTCCTCCATTTATCCTTTATTAATAATGGGGAGGCTGCAGCAGGCGTTCTCACATACTGATCAGGGGAACAAAGATTTATTTCACCTGCTTACTGCTGATAAAGAGAGATGATTTTCTCACATTTCCCTGAGTGGAAGCAGCAACAACATATTTACAATTCACTCATGTCAAACGGATGCTGTAAATCCTGTAACCGATGATTTAATGCCTGACTGGGGAGCTCGGTGTTGTGGTTCTCTGGTCCAGGACTCCTGACTTGAAGATCTCAGACACTGATGGGTCATTCTACTCAGACTTATTTAACCCTCCTATTATCCTTGGGGTCAATTGGACCCCATTCAATGTTTAACGTCTCTAAATTAATGACTAACATCATTTTTTTGGCTTCATATTTCATGACTTCTCCTAATTTAATGGGGACAACTGGGAAAACATAAAATTAAAATGTTGATGTTCCAATTTCCTGTAAAAAAAAATGTACGCATCGGTGTTCCTTTGGGTCAATTTGACCGTTAGCTGTATATAACATAAGAAATATCAACATTTTACACACATTTGTTTTGGTTGTTTGGATGATATTGAGGTCACTGTAACCAACGACACTTCTGCATGAGACTGCAGGAGCTGGGATCGAACCGCCAACCTTTAGATTGAGATATAATATTTCCAGCCACCATGTCTCTAAAGACATTCAGTGATGAGTCCTGTGTCATACGTGTTGATAACATAGAAACAAGGCAGGGCCGACAAGAGCATGACAAACTCACAGCAGTTTGTAGTTCTGTTTTACAAATAAAGTCCTTCTAAATGCTTGAAATATATTTTATTCAAAAGGCTATTTAATTAGTCAACAAAGAAACATAAAGTACCTGACATATAAACCTGGGTAACAATCAGTTTCTGGAGGTTTAAATTGCTGGGGTCAAATTGACCCCAAGGATAAAAGATGTTAGTACATTTGTGGGTAACAGAAGGGTTAACTGAAACCTGCCGTCTTGTTTAGCTACAGTTCCTGCCAGGATGCCAAAAGAGACGTCACGTTTCTCTCTTTTTTTAAAGTGATATATTTGGACTTTTACACCTTTTTCATGATAGAAGAAAGGAAGGTGGATAGAGTAGGAAACAGAGAGAGAGAGTGGAGGAATGGCATTTGAAAAAGGGGCCGCAGGCTGGAATCGAATCCAGGCCCCCCTGCTAAATGGGCGCGCAACTTAACCATGAGGCTAAATCAAGCGGCAACCTCCGGTCTAAAAATATGAGTCCAATGCAGAAGTGCTAAAAACTGCAGTTCATCCAGGATCCGCTTGAGGCTGGCTCCGGAAGTACCGGAAACCACGTACACACCAATTCAAAAAAGACGATATTTACAGCAGAAATAAACATGTTTACAGCCTGGTTCAAAAGACGAGTGTAGTCTGGATAGCTCATTTCTTGATCGGCACACACTGTACGGGGGGTGATTTTTTTTCCAACGCAGCAATTTTGAAGATATTCAGATTACGAGTCTTCCAATGAGAGGCACAGCTGACTTGATTGGCAGGCGGGAACACTGTTGCTGTTGGCCAGGAGGCTCAAGGCCCACCTCTTTACGTCACAATCGCTCGACAGCAGCAATATGGCTGCTGCCAACGAATGGTCTCAAAACAGCGCTTCAGAAACATATGGGTGACGTCATGGATACTATGTCCATTATTTATACAATCTACGGGCTAAATCTGTGCCCCATGAGGTTCTCTGTCAATGATTTTAAAGTAGTGAGTTGTAGAGTAGTGCAACATCATCGATATACAAAAGAACCAACGACAAGAAGACAGGGACCACCTTAAACTTCTAAAAGACATCTGTCAAGGATGCACCCAGAAGAAGTTAGCCAAACGCTACAGTTACTGGAACATTACCGTTAGCAAGCAGATCGCTAATGGTGCAGGCTTAGATGTTGGTTAGCTAAAGCTGTGGTTAATTCATTCATTTTGGGTTTATACGGCATCCTACTGCAGCAGTATAGATGAGTGTGTCTTCCCATTGAGAGAAGTGTCATATTACGCATGAGGGATGCAGAGCAAGTAGGTTATCAGTCTTAGCTGCTGATTTGATGGTAAAAACAAAATGTGTAACTGGTCAGCCTGCCCCGGTGCAATGCACCAATGGGAACACTGCTTTAACAATCAGCATGTGAAGAGACGACTGCAAAAGTGTTGCTTACAGTTTATTCTACAGAGATATTCATCATATTAAACATTCAGACTTGGATTCTTCTCTGGTGACTCCACTTGGACTTGAGGTTTGGTGTTTTGACTGCAATACTGGTGGAGCATCAATTAGTTAGTAGAGAAATACAATATAAGACAAAAATATCAAAAATGTTATGAAAGAGGGAAGAGAGCTTGTAGAAAGTGCCATAAGAGAAATGGCTGATTCATAAATGCATCTCCTGTGTTTAAAGCATATCAAGGCTGGCAGTTCAGCAGTCAAAAGAACAGTTCTGCTTTTTAAATTGCTTTCAGTTTTTTTCTCTGGGAGCAGATTCTTTGTGTTTTTTCAGCTACTTATACAGTTTGTATCAAAGATGTCAACCTCCCATACTCGAGGAAATAGCTTTCATAAATGTGAAGAGTGTCTTCTGCAGAGAAGGGCTGACATTTAAGTAGCTGCCTCAATGAACAAAAACACATCAGCGCTGCCACACAGTGATTCCCCACATCCTTCATCCAGATACTCTCCAATTTATTCCCCACGGTGACACCCTACAGTCTGCAGGCAATAACGCACTGCAGTGTCCCATCATCAGACGATATCTCCATCTGAGCGGATGGCAGGGGAAGTAAACCAGTATTTTTCTCCCGTTCTTTAGCAGCTGCAGTTAAAACGTCCTTGAACAACCTCCAGCTGCTCCCACCAGAGCGGCTCAGTGGCCAAACAGTGAGGCACTGTGGTTTAACTGGGCAGCAGCTGACCACAGGAGGCTGAGGCTTCCCGGACAGATCTCAAATGTGAGTAACTGTGAAAGTATGGAGCAGAACATTGCTGAAAAGAGCTCCTGTGATCCGTCAGGCTCCACAGATAAATGGGGAATAAAAGAAAAATTACTGAAAGGTTTCCCCCCAGGTTGAAACAGCTTGATAATAGCTGGCTGGATATAAACGACCCCCCAATTCTATCTTCTGTGCTCGCCTAAATCCATCGTCCATCTTTGATTCCTTGGCAGGAGTCAGGGAGGCAGTTCATCTTCACACAGGTTTGCTTAAGGCAGAGCGGAATCCTCAGGTGTTTGTTGCTGCTGCTGCTGCTGTTGGACAAAATTGACCTGGATAATACAGAACCAATGTGAGGAGGAAGATGTGGGCTGTAGCAGGAAGGGGGTTTTAATGCATTTTACAGTGTTTAGTAAAAAACGAAAACCAGTTATTTGAAGCAGGGGTTCCCAAAGTGTGGGTTGGGAATACCCGGGGGGGTCGCGAGATGCCTTCCATAATGTTTTTTTATTTTATGTTAGCTAAAAATAGTACATTTTACCCATTCAAGTAAAAAAAACGACAAAAATAGCAGCTAATCATGAAATAAAACCTTGAAAATATAAAATGTAATGAGTTTTCAGCCTTTCCTTTTGCCAGATGACTCCTAAGTTTAGTGTTAGTGAACAGTTAATTATCAAAAGCATCAGTGGCAGCAGGTTAATTCATAAAGTCACAGGAAACACAGACACATGCTCATATAGGTAGGGTCATTTTCTGCAGACCAGCTAAATGAAGCCACATTAAATCACTTTGAGGTGCAGTGGGGGTCGCAAGTCTTTGGCACCAGTATTTTTTGGAGTTGCAGGCTGCAAAGTTTGGGAACCCCTCCTTCAAAGAAGCTGTGAGGAGTTTCTATGTTTACTCTGCTCACCTCTTTGGATGAAATGAGTAGCAGTTTTCCAGAATGAAGACTGCATCTCCCACAAACGTTATCTCAAGATGCTTTTACAAACAGAGCAGGTCTAGTCATTGTTAAATTATTAAAGGTGACATATCACGCTTTTTTCATCAATATATATTGGTCTAAGAGGTCCCCAAAACATGTCTTTAAAGTTTATGCTCAAAAAAACACTTTGAAATCAGATTTTGGCATGCCTGAAGAACCCTCTTCTTCAGCAGTCCTCAGAACACTCTGTTTTCTCTCTGACCACGCCCCCTCAGGAAGTGGATGTGGCCTCAGCTCTCCAGCACGTTGATCTAATGTTTACATGTTGGCTGAATATACACGGCTGCTAGCAGACCACGCTACTTCAACCCTCTGAATCTGATCCTGACGGAGAGGCGCCTGTAGCAGGACCTTTCTGAAGGATTGGTCACAGATTTAGTGTTTCTTGTTGTTTTATTTATCAGTATGTCGACGTGTGTCTTGGTACAAAGCTACAAACGTGTAGCTATGTGGCTATGCTAACTAGTGCTAGCACCTATCCATGACAAATAAAAATCATCAACTAGATCTTCAAATCTGCAGATGTGGGGAGTAAAACCGACCTCTGCCAGAAAGGCAGCAGGACCTTTCTGAAGGATTGGTCACAGATTCTGTGTTTCTTGTTGTTTTATTTGTTAGTATGTAGACGTGTGTCTTGGTACACAGCTACAGCTTAAGCTACAACATGTAGCTATGTAGCTATGCTAACTAGCGCTAGCACTTTTCCATGACAAATAAAAATCCACTAGATCTTCAAATCTGCAGACGTGGGGAGTAAAACCGACCTTTGTGTTTATTAAGACAGCCTACAATTAGCATGCCTCCCTCCTAAGCTCCTTGTTAGCACACATTTGTGCAGGTAATGAAAAACGGAGGAGGGATTCAGTATTATTTTATACAGTCTATGGGCTGAACAAGCTCCGAGCTCTGACTCTGTGACAGACCGGATATTGTCGTTACGTAACAAAAACACGGAAGTCTGAAACGGCTCGTTTCACACACATTTACAGAAAGGTGGAGAAATCAGAACAGGGGCAGAATGGATTTTTTTCATTCTTGGGGGTTTGTAGACATGCCAGGGAAACATATTTCAGGTAGAGAACCAATAAAAAGTCGATTTTGCATGATATGTCACCTTTAACAAAGACCCAACACCAAGGCAGGGTACGACTCAGTCTTATCCAACCTTAATCCACCATGAGCACTGAACCTCACAGTATTATGGTGGCAAGGAAAAACTTCCTTTTAACAGGCAGAAACCTCAAGCAGAACCAGACTCATGTTAAACAGCCATCTGCCTCAAGAGAGAGTGATGATAGTGATGAGACGAATAGTAGTAATACTAGAAGCAGTTGCCGCTGGAGTCCAGCACGTCCATATCAGATGGAGTCTGGAACAACCACAGCAGGAGGTCGTCTACGGTCACTCAGAGGAACCTACGAGACAAGGGAGCTCAGGGACTCCAGAAAGGTCTATGGTTAGTAACTTTAATGGGACAGGTAGAGTTAAAGTAAGTGATGGTGGGCGAGATAGGATCCCAGTGTGTCAGTTCCCCCGGCAGTCTAAGCCTATAGCAGCATAACTAAGAGCTGGTCAAAGCCTGAGCCAGCTCTAACTATAAGCATTGTCATAAATATGTGGCTCTTGCCAAAGTGTGCATTTGTTGTGTGTTGTGTTGAGTGCAGAATATCATCTTGACTCGTGTCTCTGATCGTCTCATTTAACCATGGAGGACATAACGATTTTAAAGTTACAAACTCTTCCCAGTGCTTTCAAGACGCTGATGTCAACCATTGTTTTTAAGAAACTTGGATTAAGTCACATTTATTCCCAGTGAAGGATTGATGCCTTAATAAACGAACAACCTCGAAACCAGCATTCACAATATTGCTAGAATTGTTATCTAGACTGGTCTGGCGCTAAGAAGCCTCTAAACACTGTGATTACCACAGAACACTCATTAGATGAGTCACACCGCAGCTACACAGACAATTACACCCCACTACAGTGTCATCTGAGTGTGATTATTGACAGCTGTAGGTGTTAAGGTGTAGAGGAGGGACTTTAGCTCTGTTACAGTGTAAATGCTACACAGCTATTGTTTAACATTGTAATAAGCTGTCTGTGGAGTTTCTGGTGTTAGATGAGTAACAAGGGACGTCCCCCAGATCCATGTCCGGTCCTTCTCTGATCCGTTGTTGTCCGGCTCCATGCTCTCTTGTCCCTCAACACCCACCGGTTGCGTTTTCAGAACGCAGCACGGAGCAGGACCGCCGGACAGCTGGAGTCATGTGACTGAGGTTTCCCGTGACTATTACTGCATTGAGACTTAGACCATTTTTGGGGGCGCCAGACTCTCCTGACTTTATGTTGAATATGCTGAATGAGACAAATGTGGTATCAATGTAAAGCTGAGAACGTCTGCTGTGACTGAGTTTTTAAAGCTTGTTGATAGGATTAGTGGTTCAAAAGTTATCCCATAGGAAAATAAATTTAGAGAGGAGATCTCAAAAGTGTTTCATGTATGTCTCCTAGACAACAATGAGATCTGTTTGAAAGCAAAATGAGACGATAGCTTATGTCTCCTGTTTCTCATTCTTGCCTCCAGAAAAAAGTTGTAAAAAGTCTCAGCTTAGTCTCCCTTTTAGTTCAAAAGGAGATCTCATCAACATCTGAAATGATTCTCAGGTATTTCTCAAGTGTTGTGACTCCTTTTGAGCTCAGGTGGAGAAACCAAGGAGCTCTCTCAATTGTCTCAATCTAACCTCATCCATTTGTTTTTGTCAGACTCAGTTTTTGTGTCTCAAGTTGAGCTCAGATGGAGCAAAGAAAGAGCCTGAGCTCATCTTTTCATCAACATTTATAGTGCCCTGCAAAATTAAGATTTCAATGCAATTGTCTACAAACTTATAATTCTCATTAAAACATTTGAACCACTTCAAGATCAGCTATTTAGATGTCCAATAATCTCTTCTTTGACTTCACAGTATGGTCCTTCCTTTACAAGTCTGTTTGAAACAAAACAACTTCACAAAGGTTTAGTGGATTTGAGAGAAACTGCTAAAGATAGAGATTTCATACCAGGTATGACAGACCATTTATTTAAAATATGGGCCGCAAAAGGGCCGACCAGATTTAGCCAGATTATTACAATTAAAGCGGTGGATTCTGTTCCGCGCTGGTGGCCTAGCGGTCTAAGCGCCCCACATAGAGAGGCTACAGTCCTTGTCGCAGGGGTCGTCGGTTCGATTCCCAGCCAGTCGACCATTTCCTGCATGTCGTCCCCCGCTCTCTACTCCCCACATTTCCTGTCTCTCTTCAGTTGTCCTGTCAAATAAAGGCAAAAAGGCCAAAAAACATATTTAAAAAAAGAGAAGAAAATTAGCCATTAATGAGATCTCTCATTTAAGTCTGAAATAAGACTCATGTCATGGTCTCAACTATTTCTCCTAGTGAATTTTAGGAGAAACTAACGAGAAACGAATAAGAACAATTTGAAACTTGAATGAAGCTGAAATGAGAATCTCAATTTTGTCTCCCAAGACTTAGAAGAGAAAGCCTTGAGCAGTAAAATTTTCCTCTGGGATCAATCAATTTAGAACAAGTAGCTGCCGGCGGCTGTCTAGGTCTTTGAGGGTTAATATCCTCCTCCTCTCCTCATCCATGTTGTCTTTATGGTCCTCTGAAAACCTCTAAACTGTTGACTCCAAGCCTGGCTCCACTCATCATGCAATTTGTTTACATGCTCCGGTATCCAGCCAGCACAAAAAGAAGTCTTGCATATCTGATATGTTGCGTTCTGACCTGCCCAATCAGAGACGCAGCCGGAACAGAACAGAGTGGATCCAGTGGAAGTTAGCACATTGACTAGAATAGAAACCTATCAGATCCGGTGCCTTGACAGATCAGAGACGGCCCGGACATGGATCTGGTGGACTTTGGCCGTAATTCTGTCTGATCCTAACACATGTCCTTATAGCTCTCATTACAGTCATTAACTCAGCTGCATGTTAGACATGTGCAGCCAGCAGTCCACTCAAAATGATCACATTTAATGACTACACAAGTGGAGACATGGAAATGGAAATTAAGTCAACTTTTAAACATACTTGACCCCGGCATGCAAACTCTTATCTACTCAGCACACAGGCCATCATCCCACGCAGAATCCCACACACACTGACACTGACAATAATTATTAATAAATAATTTTCATAATCAAGCTGAGATTATGAAACAGGCCTCCCTGGTGTTTTAATGGACTGAATATTCAGGTTGCCACGCTTTGTTTTATTCCACTGTGGACATAAGTTGATAGTATTTTGAATTTGAATACAATAAAAATGAACAGATAGAAATACCTGTTTGGATACCACAGCAACAAAAAGGAACTTTTCAGCTACTAAAGTAATTACTTTTAATTATTTTGATTTCCAGCCTGCGCACTGTGCAGGTACAGAAAAACTCTACACACACCTACATTTGATATGCCGTTTATTATGATGAAAGACACAATAAGTAGGATTTTTTTCTACAAATATTTTATTCCCAAAATAAATTTTTCCTGCATGTATATCTGTACGGAGTGTGCTCTCTGTCTGTATTTACCAGTCTGGTCCTTTTATGGACGTCAGTCATTGTGCAAAGCTGGGAGGCTCCCTGTCAACAATCTGCAGGTCCAGGTGACATCACTGTCCTCATCTCTGCTCTCTGTCTTTTCTTAAACATCTTTGATAGATGCTCAAAGAACTGTGAGTGAGGGGAGTTAGCGGTGTGGTGGCTCTGACAGAGGGAGGAGCAGAGAGACACACAGCGGCACCTTTCAGCACGTTTTTACAGATATGTGTGTTTTAAGTTCCCAAGAGCTTAACCACAGTGAAACAATCTGAAAATATCTTCACATTTTTTGGTTTTGCAGCTTTGTCTACTTTACTTTCACTTATTGATTTATCTATCAACCACTGCGTCTCTCCCTCTCTTTCTGTCATTCTCTCATAGCAGCTTCTGGTTGAAAATATGAGTTTGAAATATCCTTTCTTTTAATACACAAAAGTTTGGAAACACCTTCTCATTCAAGGGTTTGTGTTTATTTTAATTATTTGAAACACTGTGGATTAATACCAAAGACATTAAAACTAGGAAAGAACATATATGGAATTATTTAATTAACCCTCCTGTTATGTTCCTTTCTCTGGAACAGCAATAATGTTCCTGAGCCAATTTCACCCGGGGCATATTCAATTATCCAAAAGTGTCAAAACCCCCAAAAATCCCAATACACATTTTTTTTAATCAAATTTTTAACTCCATTACTAACTATATAAATCAAGATTTAGTGCATTGGTGTTCTTTAATTCTCACAGATCATGGTTCAATGAGGATAACTTACTCGTTTTACATTAAAATCCATGTTAAAACTTTGTTTAATGTACATTGGAAGCCCTAAATATATATACAATAGTTTTACAGATTTTGTTTATTTAACATTTTGAATTTTTTTTATGAAGTGATGTTGATAAATTAACATGACACCTCTTCTGTCACATGCTGCCCAGATTTTGATGTTGCATTTAGCTGGTTTTGAAGGCTTATATTGCCTAAAATAGACTTTAAAAAGGGTCAATTTGACCCGCAACACAACAGGAGGGTAAACAAAGAAGTGTGAAACAAAGCAGAATATGTTTTATATTTCAGATTCTGTAAAGTAGCCCCCTTTTTTTCCTTCATGACAGCTTTGCACACTCTTGGTATTCTCTCAGTCTGCTTCATGAAGTGGTCTCCTGGAATGGTCAAGAGTAGAATGACTTTCCTTCTTAATGTGTTTGAGACCATCAGTTGTGTTGTTCAGAGGTAGGGTTAGTACACAATGGATAGCTCTATTTGACTACTGTTGTAATCCAGATTATGGAAGAACCAGATTATTTCATAGTTCTGATGTCTTCAGTATTAATCTACAATGTTGAAAATAATTAGAATAAATAAAAACCATTGAATGAGAAGGTGTGTCCAAACTTTTTAAAGTGTGAGGTATGGAAAAGTATCCAAGTATTATAAATGTGGATATACTCATGTTCAGTGTATTGGCAGCGTTATCCTCGTGACTCTTCACATGGAGAGGAGTAATGAACCATACTAGTCCTCTGTAAGATGACTGTGTTGGTTTTACTGGTGCGGAGCCACAACCTCCCTGCTGCTAAGTTATAAAGCCCACACAGACGTCCCGCTGTCTGGTGTCATCCTCTCTCTGGAACTACTTTTATATTCCTCAGCCGCTCTACCATCTACGCCAAGACAGAGCTTTTACAGCTCCACGCCAACCTTGAACGTGAAGCAAAATGGTGCTTCCAGGCGGAGATTGATCTTCTTTATGACTTGTTAGAGACTGAAGGCACGACACCAGAGCCTTTTTTTTTTTTTTTTTGCATGTTACAATCACCCTCAAGAGTCCAATAAGCACACACCCTGATAGTATTACCTCCCTGTCATGCTGTGCCCGTGCACATACTGGTTTCCTTCACAGAAATGATTCCCATTTCTCACCAGGCGGTGGGGAAGCGTTTGAAATGTCGAGTGTAAATCTGTCGCATATGTTTAGATTTGTGCGCGTGTGATAGCATGTCAGGCTTCACAGAGACATGCCACAGTTTTTATTCAGCTGATGCCGTGCCAGTGCAAAAAATGTGTAGTCCTGTGTGGGTCTCAGGAGCGCAGAGTAACAATTCGTCAGTTTAGAGAGCCAGACCTCCCCTGAAGCGATGCCTGACACGGAGGGAATTGGGCTGTCATGTGGTCTATTTGTATTCCGCTGAAAGCTGGAGCTGAGTGAAGAATTTGAATGAGAGCTGTTGGTACACGTTTGTCCTGTCAGAGGAGACTGACGTGGCAGGACAGCAACTGAGGGTAAACCACTTCATTAATCAGGAGGAAGTGGTGTTACAAAGGGGGAGTCACTGTGTGTGGAGCTGCTGCTGTGTGACAGGATTCATCCCAGCTTTGATTTTATTACACACATCACCACTTTGCACCCATTCCTGATTGATATCCTGTTTGACATTAAATGTTTCTGTTTTTATGTGCTATACAACTCAGAGCTTAGAGAGTCAAATATATTAAGCCTACACTTTTACATTTAGTATACCATTGATTTTTGCTTCACTAATACAACCTTTTTTATAATAAGCTCAAAATCAATGCAGCTACAGTTCCTTTTTTATTACATACATTCCTCTCCCCTGACAAATCTGACTCCTACATTACCCACAATGCAGAGGAGGTTCAAAGACAGGAGATGGAGATTCACATCCAGTATATCTTACACATTAGTTTTTCCATTCTGAGAAACTCATGTCAGATTTATGAGACCATGCACTTTGATGGGAGGAGTGCATGTGAGCGAATATCAGATTAATTTATCTTTACAGTAACAAGTGAGCCCATATTTTAGGGACCACATATCATATAACATTCTGACTTTACAAAGAGATAAGTCAGGAGAAAACTGCTTCAAACTTATTTGTCACATTCTGGAGAAATCTGCAACAAATTATCGGCATATGGTGTCAACTAGGGATGGGCAATTCCAATTTTTAAAAATTTGATACAATACCAATACTTGTTTTTTGGGCATTTTCGCCTTTATTGGATAGGACAGCTGAAGACAGACAGGAAATATGGGGAGTAGAAAGAGGGGGAGGACATGCAGTAAATGGTCAAGGCTGGAATTGAACCTGCGACCACTGCAATGAGGGCTATAGCCTTTGAATATGGGGCGCGCTTAGACTGCTAGGCCAATGGCGACCCCACAATACAGATATGTTTTTGATGCAGTTTTACAGATACCAATACCTAGAGTGAAAAATTTAAATCTATCTCTATTTTTAAAAGGATGTAAACACTTAAAGCAAATTGCCTGACACAAATAGAACAATTAGGAATATTTTAAGAAAGTTAGTTCAATGACTTCAATTTGTTTGTGCCAACAAGTATTAAAAAAAGTAGGCAAATCTGCGCTGTTGCTATGCTACGGAAGAGGATTAGGGCCACCAGAGAAATAAAAATAAATTAAGGTCAACATTTTTGTTTATTTTTATTATTCTGAGAAAAAAAAACAGAATTCTGAGATTAATGTCAGAATTCTGACTTTTTTCTCAGAATAATAAGGATACAAAATTTCGACCTTAATCTTTTTTTTCTAAGAAAAAGGTCAGAATTCTGAGATTAAAGTCAGAATTCTAACTTTTTCCTCGGAATAGAAAAAAATAATGTTTTCCAGTTGCCCTAATCCTCTTTCGTACTATGCCATGTTCACAAAGTTTGAAGATTTGTCTCTATTCTTCCCTGTAATCATGTCTGTATGATAAACAGCTGTAGAGTAACATAACACGCTCTAAATCGCTGTGGAAAAGTAACCAGAGATCGTAGCGGGAGACCACACTGCCCTCTAGCGTTTCAGTGGAGTATTGCTGCACGACACGGACACAACAACGCACAAGTATATGGTGTTGCTCATGTGCGTGTCAGCCCCTGCTGTGTAGGGGCGACGCAGAAGTATAAATCAGCCTTTAGAAGAAACCTGTGAACTGCGAAGTTACCGGCAGTGCTGTGACCTGCTACCCGACATCCGGTCTACTGCTTACTCTCGTTTTAAGGCAGATAAATAAAGAGTGAAGTACAAAAACACACCACAAGGTGGAACTGTAGCACATGGAACAAGAAAGATGTCCTTAAACAAACACTGTGAGGGGAAGAACAACGTGTGACTCCTGCCAGTGTTTCCTGAGAAGGCTGTAACGACTTATACAGTTTTCTTTGACAGAGTTTAGGACTTTGTCATTTACACAAAAAATGAGTCACACCTCCTCTAATTTGAATGTAATGTACATGGTTCTAAACTTTTGTTTGAACCAGGCTGTACATTTTTTTATTTCTGCTGAAAAGATCGTCTTTTTTTGAATGGGTGTGCGTGTGGTTGCCTGTGTTTCTGCAGCCAGCCTCAAGCGAACGCTCAATGAACTGCAGTAGTTTACACTTCCACATGGGCATCATCAAGACCAGAGGTTTCAGGCTTGATTTCAACACATGTTTTTGATTGTTCTAATGCAGCTACATAGCGCTAGCATTTAACATCTCAATACAAATGAATGACCGAATAAGCACGATTATAGATTGCTGCTAAAAAAACGTTATCCTTATGATCACACGGATACAAAACAACATAGTGGCTCAATGTATACACAACCTAACAAACATAATACTTACAGACGTTGCATTAGCGTGCAGAACTTAAGGCTGATTTATACTTCTGTATTGAATCAATGGCATAGCCTACACCTGGGGTCTGCGTAGCCCCCCTATCTACGCAGAGGCCTACACACGTAGCTGACGTGCACTTCTTCCAAAATGTAACTACGTATAGAATCAACTTGCCCTGTGATTGGTCCGCTCAGCGGCTTTGTAGCACTACCGGGATCACAGACTTCACCCTCACATCGGCCGTGTATTTCATCTCCTCCTCTCTATTCTTCATGTAATCATGTCTGCATGATAAACAGCAACATGTATCAGCTGTAGATTAACAGAACACGCTCTGAATCTCTGTGGAAAAGTAAACAGAGATCATAGTGCGGCCGGAAGCAGGCGACTGGCTATCAGAGAGACCACACTGCCCTCTAGCGTATCAGCATAGAATTGCTGTGTGACACGGACACAACAACGCACAAGTATGTGGTGCTCATGTACGCGTCAGCCACTTCTGCATAGGGGCGACGCAGAAGTATAAATCAGCCTTCAGAAGAAACCCCTGAACCTGCTACTCGACATCCGGTCGACTGCTTACTCTTGCTTTGCATCACCGGAGCGGTAAGGCAGATAAATAAAGAGTGAAGTACAAAAACACACCACAAGGTGGAACTGTAGCACATGAAACAAGAAAGATGTCCTGAAACAAACACTGTGAGGGGAACAACAATGTGTGACTCCTGCCAGTGTTTTTGAGAAGACTGTAACGACTTATAAAGTTTTCTTTGACAGAGTTTAGAACTTTGTCATTTGCACAAAAATGAGTCACACTTCCCCTAATTTGAATGTAATGTTACTTATACACGTTTAAAAAACTTTCCTCCATCCAGCAATGAGCAGCTGAGTGAAGTGTTTGTCAAAGCATGAAGAGCAAACTAAAAAAAAGGACTTGATCAGACACGTTGCAGTGAAACCTTCAGTGGAGTGCAAAGACTCTTTTCTGTTTGTCAGTCACAGGGAGGATGAAGAAAAACGCTTCATAAATACATGAATAGTTTACAGGTTTATTCCATGACCTAAAATATGTTCTTCTCTTAAATATTTAATGCAAACACATTTTTTTTAGTGAAATGAAATGACTGACTAAAATAGAGGATACACAATGTGATATATGTCTCAACATCACTGCAGGCGAGTTGGCTATCCTTCCTGCGTGTGCTGTGCTATTAAATACATGAACTTTTCCTCCCACAGCCTTCCTCCCTCCAACGGCTCTGTCAACATCCATTAATGCACCAACGGTATTTTTTCCATTTGGAGCATGTTGCTCTAAAAATATGATGCTGAAATTCAGGTCAGCACTTGATCTATGAGTGAAAAGGAGTCAGTCAGGTCAGTGTCAGAGGCAGCGCTGTTGGAGAGGCTAGAAAGTTTGCACGCTGTAACTGCTCGGATTAGAAATGCAATGAAAATCCAAATGTGGGTTTTATTCATACAAACAAAGATGAAGGAGATTCAGTATTCACTAAGTTCCAACAAAGGTCACTTCCTGTATTACAGGAGCTACTACATCTGTGTAAGTGTGCGCATATCCTGCCGTGCATCTCATCTGTGTCAGTCCTAAATAACGCCCAGTTTAAAATGCAGCCTACATCCGTCTGCAGAGATAAATGCAGCTCTAATTAAAGTGTGAGGAATATGTAGTTCAGTGTACAGTTGCTTCTGAATTTGAGAGTTCAGCTCGTGTCAAGTACAGACAGCACTCATGTCCTCTTGAAGGATTTCTGCTAATTATGGAAGATGTGTCAGAAAAAGCTGTGAGTCTTAAGGGGATTATGGGCTAATCTGAAAACAAAAAGCTTACTTTATTAAGACGCAAATGTAATTAAAGTGTATCATTATGAATCACCCACACCAAGAGATGAAAAAAACACTTTCTTTTTTTTAAAGCTTTACCACTGGATCGCTTTTTGACAGGATTTACGGGAGCAGATAAGGGACACTATAGGCGTTTTTTGACAGGGGGGGACATTACCCCAGAACTAGGGACTTTACCCCTGAACTATGTGCGTTTTGACCAATGGAACTAGTAATTCAGATGCTGGTATCAGGACTCCAGTGGGAGGGGGTAGGCTCATCTCAAAGAGTCCGTGTTAGTGAGGAAGGAGAGGAGAGGGACAAGGAGGGTAGGTGGGGGCAGGTTTTTTGAGACTCAAGGTGATTGGCAAAAAGGGAAAGTTTCTTCCTGATTGGTGGGGTTTGGGATTGTGTGGGATTAACCAGCTGTGATTGGCTTAAAAGAAGGCATTTCTCACCTGCTCCTATTGGGTAATATGGTTCAGGGGTAGATAATCTCCCACCGAAAAAGCCCCTGCTAGGTTGGTAGTACTTTTCAAAAAGCCCCGGGGCTTTTGGGGGGCAAGGCCTGCAATGCTGAACGTGTCTGATTGGTAGATTAACCTCAGTGTTTTTATTCCACCCTCCGTCCACAATAACATCACACACATCTGTGATTCTCTTGATTTCTCTTTCTTTCATTAGTTTTTATTTGTTCTATCTTTTTTGTACGTGTGTGTACTTTTCAAAAGAAGAAGCTGTGATTCTCCGGGTCAACTTTTTTGCCAAATAATTTTTTCATTTTGTTTTTGCCCCCCCAAAAAAAAAATTTTTTCAATTTTTTTTCTTCAAAATTTTAATTTTTCAAAAAAAAAAAAATTTCTTTCTCTTGATTTAGCAGCTTGTAACAGTAGTCTTCTCTCAGCCCACCGCAAATGCATCTTTCCCGGTGTTACAGTTTTAAAAGTGACCCTGCAAACTGGAGACCTTCAGCTGAATGTTACAGTGTTTGTGGAGTTTACACAGCTGTTGACACACAGATGGAGATTTAAGATTCAATATCCTCATCGGATATTTCATGATCGTCTGAAGACGTTTATGAGGGATGCATCCGGCTGAGAGTCTCCAGTTAACAGGGTTGCTGTTTAAACCAAAACACCTGCCTATTTCTGCCACGGCTTTTTGAGTTAAACAGGGTTTTAAAGCCGTGTTGAAACATCTACTCGTGCTTATCTCCTCTCACGTGTTGATTCAGTGAATCCATCTGTGATGAAATATAGCACCATCTAAAACAGCGCCAGCTGAGTCTCTTCCATGCTAACAGGCTAACTGTTGTGATACCTGCCAGTCCATCTTCTTCTATGGTGTCATCTGCGAAGAATGGCATTCGTCTTTGTTTTACTGCCCTCTACTGGTCTGGTGGTGTAGTGCATTTACTTTTTATTTCCTCCATACATCACTGGACTGATTTGTACAATCTACCCGGTGCTTCGGCCCTGCGGTCGAAACGCAGACAACAATGGTAGCACAGGAACCTTTTAGTTCAGGGTAAAGTAGTTCTGGGGGCTGAAAGACCCTGGAACTCTTGGTTGAAATGCACCTTAAATGTGATTCACTCACTCTCGTGATGACTTTAACTACCTGGGGACTTCCTTTGGTCTTAAAACTGGTGTCAGATTTGTGTGCAGCACCAAATTAACAAAGCTTTTATTATTTTGAAATACTGATATTATAGACTTGTTTTGAATTAAAGACACTCTGTAGTAAATTATTCCCTGCAAAAAATAGGCGGTCAAAACACTGGGGGCACAGGAACCTTTTAGTTCAGGGTAAAGTAGTTCTGGGGGCTGAAAGACCCCAGAACTCTTGGTCGAAATGCACCTTATACCTCTTTGTAGATTACCTTAGGTGACACTTTTCTCTGCATGCAGGGAATCCCAATTTGGTCCACGAACATCCAAATTCAGACTGAGGTGCCCTGAGGTTACACTTCTTCCCTGCTCATCACATTCTACTATTATAATCCCTGTGGACTCCCAGCAGTGTTTAAGGGCTGTAGTGTCATCACTATTTATGTTAAATTATCACTTAATTTGAAGGATTTATGCGATGGGTGCGCTGGTGTTTTGAAAATGTTGAGCCACTGTTCTAACAGATCAATAAATCCTCCCAGCAATGATGGATCTAACTTCAAAAAGTACTTCAAGTGTAGTTTTTAATAGCGAGTATCTATAGAAACTGCCATATAAAATCCTCTGTGCTAACTATTGTGCGAGCAGTGTCGTTGCCGTGTGATGGATGACGCCTTTAATGTGCCACAGACACTTTGAAGTGATGAAGATAGCAGCTCACTCGACAGCTCTGGACCCTCTGTTTTCCGCTCCGTCTCTCCCAGCCGGTGTCAGCGCAGAAAAAGAAAGAAAAAAAGAGTCAGAGCGACGCTGCATTCGCCTGCAGACATCCCAACTCCAACCTTATTGTCTGTCATGTTTGCAAAGGAATTAAAGGCACCGAGGAGGGAGGATGATTATTGAAGTTGTTGTTGCGAGAAATCACGAGGGATTTAATGAGAGGATCTTCCCGTACATGTAACTGACAGACGGGACGCTGCACAGAAAGAAAAGCATGTAAGGAAGGAGAAAAGGAGGTGTTTGAAACGCTGGTGTTCACTGCTTCATATGACAGGCAGATGTAAACCCATCAATTCTGATTTGAGCTGTGACGGAGGCTCTGTGACAGAGTGCATGCAAGGGTTAGAACTGATTCATGTGCGTGTCTTTGACACAATGTTTTCGTCATTCAGAGCATGAACACGGAGATGAAGGCCAAAGTGCACAAGGAAATGATGTTTAATTGAACATTTTGTTTAATGCATAGTGACTACAGGAGTGTCAGAAAGAGAGAGAACATGATCAGATACTAACCTTGAGAATCAATTAAATGAGATTAATTCTGAAATATAAACATTAGGCAAAGCTGGAAACATACACTTCAAACAGGATTCATTTTATCTCAGATGAAGAAGCTGAGCGTTACTCAAACAAGAAATACTCAGATGAGTGTCAGTGCAGTATGAGCTCTTGTCACGCTGCTGTCTCTGAGATTAAAGCTCACTTTGTCATTAGAGTCAAAAAACTAATGAGCTGCATGAAAAATTAAAAAACACGAGAAGCACAAGATCTTTTTTATGAATTTATTTAACAACAATAACAATAATAAGAATAAAAAATAATACGAATAATTATAAAAATAATAGTAATAACAATGATAATAATAACAGCAATATTATTATTATTATAAAAAATAATAGCATTAATAATAATAATAATAATAATAATAATAATAATAATAATAATATTAATATTAATGATAATAATAATAATAATAATAATAATAATAATAATAATAATAATAATAATAATAATAATGATAATTACATAGCCCTTTTGTAACTACTCAAAGACGCTTTACATTAGGTTAAAAAAATTAAATAAATAATATACAAAAAAACAGAGATGGGGGAGTCAGGGTCACGTGTTGTGGGCTTTTATGAGGAGGTATAGGTTTTAAGTTGATTTTAAATGAGTGTAGAGTCAGAGTTCTGGATGTTTGAGGAGGGAGAGTTCCAGAGAGTTGGGGCAGCGATGGCAGCGATGTGCTGCTTGGTCTTGGTGATGTGGGACAGGAGATTGGCATCTGATGATCTGAGGTGGTGAGATGGGGAGTGACGTTTAAGGAGGTTGGTCAGGTATGTGGAGGGCTTTATAGGTGATGAGCAGGATCTTGAAGTTATAGAGAGATGATGTAACCATCCCTCTCTCAGTTACACCACATATTCTCTGTTCAGGGTAGAAGACAGGGTTTTTGGACTAACAGCCAAGGGATGCTTTGTGCAGCCTGATTTTGAACGTAATCAAAACAAAGGCAAAGATGGACACACATCAGCAGGGGAGCTTTGTGTTTCATTTTGACCCCACTTATAAATTCCCAAGATGCTATCATACATTTCTGCACTGAGATATTATTGGTGTCCAGGAGAAAGCAGGAAAACGTATTTTCACGTCACATTTTGCAGGCAAATCTGATTGTGTGTTCCTTTTCATCCTTTCAACCCATTTAACCCAATGAAATCCAGCAAATCCAGCAAAAGCATACAGTTGTATTCAGCCGCATTGCTGGTGATTTGCTTTACAGTAAAAGTGCCACTCACTGGAGACAGAGGGGCTATGTGCAGTACATGACACAGAATGTATTTGGTAGTTGTCCCTCTGAGAAATCTAAGCAGAGCTGAGGTTGACCTGGCTAACCCCTCATCTTAATAGAAACAGTCAAACCTCGAGTAGCTGAATGTAGCAGTCGAGTTAATAAGAACACAGTCCCCAGACATGTCGCTCAAATCAGGAGCTGTGTGGCCTATGGGTGGTGTGTGGAGTCTTGTTTGCTGACTTTTGAATATGTGAAACCATGACTTGGACTCACTGACACCTTCTTAGTTCCTGAAGAGGCATCATGAAGCCCAAAGGTGGCAGTCACCTGATTCAAAAAGCACCAACTAGCTTCCACTAGAGGCCCCAATCTTTCTGCTTGCAGCTACAACACTCCTATACCTGTCAGTCAAATCTGCCACTCCCACAGTCCTGCCTGATTTTGCACCATTCTTAGCCTTAATGCAATCACAAGGGAAGAGTTCAAATATAAACCACTGCACAGTTACAATCCATGAAGGAATCAGGCACATCTTGAAGAGAGCTTGTTTATTTGGGTGATAGCGTATGATCACAGTTAGCACAAGGCATAAACTTGCGACCTCTTGATCTGATGAAATGTTGTTTTAAAGGATCATCAGAGTCTTTAGGATGAATCTCCCAGGGTTCATGAATGTCTCTATAAAGTATCATGGCTTTCTTTTCAAAAGTGGGATTACATTGCAACTGCACAAGACTCTGTATTTCCTGCAGCCCCACTTCCAACTATAGGCCGAAACCAAAAAGCAGTGAACTCTCGGAGTTTGATGGACTTCACTTTCCACTACACTGCCTGGCAGTTTGACTTCTGCAAATCCTGCTCTGACTTTTTAATATCCCTTGTCCTTGTAGAGAGTTAAATGAACAGGCTTCAGCCAGCCAGTCACTTGGCTGTCGTCTCTGCTTGATGATGTCGTGAATCACTAAGTCGGCACAGAGACGGAGATTTGGGGGCCGCGCGGTCACCCATTATGGAAAACAACCCCCCCGGCCTCTTTATCTGATAGATTTTGAGTGAGCCAAATTGTCCATAAATTCCGGACATGGAGTCATAAATGTCAGGAAAAGGGAGGAAAACAGACAGACAAATTTCTCTAGCGTGATGGCAGCGCTAATGGTTCTTACTGAGAGAGTGTGAGGAGAGAGTGAGGGAGAGGCTATAGCACTGCAGAATGCTAAGGGGGGTGTTGGAGTAAATGTGTGTGTGACACTGTGTGTGAGTTAATCACCAATGGAGAAAAAAGAGGAGATGAAGAAAGATGCAGGACAAAGTGAAGGAGGACGTGAGGAGGGATTGATCTGACTTGTTGAGAGAGATTCTCTTCTCGTCGCTGCTGAGGCAACAAACTGCTGGAGCTTTGAAACGCACATCACATGGCATGTTTTAATGAGCCTACTCTATTGATGAATTATTTCAGATGGTGTCATGTGCCATCTTTCATCATAGTCAAATCTTTCACACAACAATTCACAGAAATGCATAACAGTGAACATAAATATGAGTGTTTTCATGGACAGAGCTGGTTTAGCTCGTCACATGATGGTTTGGTGTTTAGCCTTTACAGCTCCTCTTTGGGGTCACTAGGGGTCACTAGCTGACAATGTTAAATAGCAACACAGTTTTCATATTCTTAAACACTATGGGCCCGATCTACTCAAGGTTTGCGTGTTTAAAAACACGTGCAAACTTGATAGCGCGCGCAAAGCTGACGTACTAACCGGGAGCAAATGGGATTGCGTCTGTCAAATGAGCAAAATAGCACTCGCAAATCAATTAGCCTGTTTGCCTTCATGAATATGCAGAACACATGTAGATCATCAGAACGCGCAAAATACTGGGAGGAGGAGATGCAAATGTAATCAATTAGCACACGCAATGTGATCTATCAAACCTGAGGCAGATAGCGCGCGCTGTATTTGCGTCTATATTTAGCACGTTTGAAAGGCAGGTGCAAACTGGCACAGAGTTACGCACACATGGCTGCGGTCACTGTAACGCTCATCATACCATCGCTTTACAACATGCCCTCAAAAGCTGGGCTTACAAGCATTACTACAGTTTTAGTCAATCAAACCAACAGAACTAAATAATAATAATAATAATAAAACAACACAAATTCAAAGCAGTTCAGCACCACGGATAGCGACCGCATCATTCTGACACCCACTTTAACTTGCTCATATAATAAGGGCACAGTAGGTCACTGTATCAACAGATATAAAGTTTAGTATAATTGGCACAGCGGCCCACATGTTCACATACAAACAAAAAATCAATATGAAGTACTCGGCCTACTCACCACTGTGTGGACGAGCCTTAAGCTCCACGGACTTGTCCACGATGCGCTGTATATCCATTTTCTTTGATCTGTCATTCTCAATAGATAACATGACATGTCCACTCAGTCTATTTTGTCCCATCGTGCTCATCAAGGATTTTTTAGTTAGTTTTAACTTGGAGAATGAGTGCTCACTGAGCTGCGCCAGGCAGCTCTGCGTAACTCCTCATCTTGTGCTTGCAGCAGTGTGTTGGGATGAATTGACTCAAATATGTTCTCAGTTCCATTTAAGCTGGTGAATATTTGGGACAGTTGCTGGATGATGATATCAGGCATTGAAAACGTTCGCCCGAAAGTTGCTCCCTGGGACAGTGAGGCGACTGTCTTCATCCAAGTGACGCCTAACTTTTCTTGAGCAAAACTGGCAGACTAAGCCTCATCGAATCGCTCTCTAAACTCCATCAAAACACTGATTGCGTTTTGGAGTAGAGTAGATGCGTTTATTTCATCGGCAGATCTTCTGTTTTTTCTCACATCATTCACCTTTTCACAGATGGCCTTCCAAATCGCGTTTCTAACGCTGAGATGTCTCTGCTGGAGTTCACCGATGTTTTTATTTCCCTCCTCCACAAAGACCTCCAACTCCATGGCTTCAAACTTCATTTATCGCTTAAGACCACTCTGCTCTCTCAAACTCTCCATGGGGACAGCCGATAGCACACGCAAAATCCTCGTAAAATAGGGCGGTCCACACCACTTTTGCACTCGTTATCATTTGCGCACGCAGTCTTAGTAGATCACCCGCAACACGCCCAGAAATAGCACGTGCAAAATTATTATTTGCACACGCAAATTAGCGCTCGTTATTTGGGATCTTAGTAGATCAGGCCCTATATGTTAAAATCTCTGTGTTTTTCATTCCATGCTCTCATTGGTGAAAAATCCAAGATGCTAGAAATGTAATATTGACCCGACAGGTTTCAGGTCTCAAGTCATCCTCCAAGGTTGAGCAGTCACACAGTCATGTCCTGACAGCGCCATCAGGAGGAGTAAAAGATCTCTGTGTTTTTAGGGGCCAGGCCTTACTCACTACTGCACCAAAACACACGCTTGATGGTTTTCTATTCGTCGTTCTGACACACAAATAAGAAAAATGGAAAAGATACTTTCTTTTCTCAACGGTAATGTAACAAACACCCAGCAACAATGCATCTGTGATCAGACTGCAGATATAATTAGAACATCTACATTATGTCACATGTATACTTTAGTGTTTGGACGCAAACTTCAGTTACGTCTAAATTCATGATTCATTGCAAAAGTTAATGCTGTCAATACTTTCTTAAAGAATTGTTCAATCAGGCATGAAAAAACTCAACATCTATATATCTAATACCTCTACATTTGGACAGATTTGAGCTCCATGAAGATCAGAGTGCACAGCACAGCTCTGTGCAGCAGGAAGTGGAGATTCTGATTAGCTCCTCTACACAATCTGACACAAAACAAGAGCAAATGGCAGAAAGCAGGGCAACCTTTACAGCATGTCTGCCTTTCAATATCATCAGTACAGTATGCTTTTTGTGAATCTGACCTCAGGACAGAGCAGATAGCTTAATGGGGCTATTAAGAGCCTCAGTGTATTCTCAGTTTATGAGTCCTCAACATTTTTGCCCATGGAACAAGTGATTGTACACCAAGTAGAGATTTTAATCCTTAGTAAAGAACACAGACAGTGCCATGACACCAGAACTCACATGGACCAGTTGAAGAATGGGCCCAGCTCACAGAACTAAAAACGTCTGCTGAGGTGTGCATTATTAAGGCGAGGAGGCTTGAACTGACTGCTCCATAAATTCTAGATTGTGGCAGTCTTGGAGGCCTTGATAAACCTGATGGTTTGAAGAATTCCCTGTAATCATTTCCACTCCAAAGGGTTGGTGAAGGATTGTAGATACAACCTGACACTCTAAGCTAAAGGTTTGCCAGCTAGATTTAAAGTCTAATTACAGGAGGATGCTTTTGTTCATACTTTGTGTGGTTTATGTGCCATTGAGTGTTGTTGAGGGGCACTAAGGCATTTGGTTGCAAATTATAAAAGTTTTCCTCTTTTTACTTTTAAGCTGTTTTTCCCTGCAGCTGCATCCCCATCACTGAAGAAGTCTCACTGTATAGGTAAAAAGAAAAGCCAAGGTCCAACAATCGTCTAATCAGAAATCGCTTGTTAGAAAGTTGCATACATTTAAAAAAAAAAACAGGCTCCAACTGAGCCCCTGTTGCTATGGTTACTTAATTTAGAAACAGGCGGATATGTTGCCAGCACATCTATTATTAACAGTACACGGACAGATTCAATAGAGCTGTTTATGGTGCCCAACGTTTGGAACTAATTGACACCCTGCAGCCAATCAACATCAAGTATTCACCTCGACTATGGTGGGAAAAAAAGTTAATGTTGCCAAACAAATTGAGAGAGAGAGAGAGAGAGAGAGAGAGAGAGAGAGAGAGAGAGAGAGAGAGAGAGAGACATGTCGAACTCGCCAGTCCAGGGGAAGATCACTCCGATGGATCCAGGCAGACTAACGGAGAGAGAGGGACACGAAAAGAGAGACAGAGCGTCGTGTCATCTGGGATCACTGAGCACTGTAATAGGCTCGGGTTTCATCAGTTGGGCTCAGCTCAGGTCGGCTTGGCTGCAGATTCCCTCGCTGTCTCCCTGCCAACAACAGCACATGGGAATACGAATCTCCAGCAGACCCAGACCAATCCAAGAAGGTCTCACTTAGCTGGATTTGAGAGGGGGAAAAAAAAGAAATAATAGGTTCAGTTTTCCCGGAGGCATCATACTGGCATAATATTTGGCCGTTGGTTCATAATGGAAGTACAAAGACCTCAGAACCGGAGAGCTCCCAACACAGAGGAACAAGCTGTGTCTTCTGTGCTGACATTTTTCTCACTGTAATTTACTCCAACTGTGTCCAATAGTTTAGTGTTGGGAATTACAAACGCACACACACACATTTTTGAAATAATGGCGGTTTGATTTAATTGCACCATTTGGATCCTTGTCTTTATTTTGGGATGGGCAGGAAATGAAAATGTGGAAGGGTACAAGGCAACACAGTGTGTAGTGTTCACACTGATGGTACCATCACAGAGAAGATCCTGGGAATTTTAACTCAGGGCCTCATGAGCCGATAGGGCGAGCCACATATTTGTATTGCTTGAGTGTAACGTTTAAAGTCCAGTTTTATTATTCACCAAGTGCATTTCCAAAAGTGAACAAAACAATCATTTAACTGATGTTTCCATACTCTTCTGAGGGGTCTCTCTGCCTCATCACCCTGTCAAGTTTGGATGTGCGACTTGTCAAGTTAGCTAACGCTTTGATTTCCCCTCTGTGTGCTTGTGGACTTCTCTCTTAGAAATGTGTAACTACTTCGATTTGTACTCCCCCTATCTTAATTTCATCTGTACCATTACTACTTCAACACTCAGTGTCACTGTGACAGTCTTACACTAGCTGTAGATTAAGGATACACGCTCCAGTTATCATCTACTCAGAATAGTTTGTCATTCTTCAGACATCTTTGCATTGCTGTTTGATTATTAATAAGAGTTAAAAGCAGCTATTTTCAGCTGTTTGGAGTCAATGAGGCATGAGAGGCAACACTGCAATAACACCCCGTTGAGAAAGTGCCGTTAAACGATTGAAGAGGAAGTGACTTCTGTGACAATATTCTGGTTAGTTTGGACTTTATGGATTTATAATGAACTTCAAAGATGAGTTATCAGTAAATCAAGTTAACCCTAATTTTCTCTGACAGGAAACAAAAACAACAAGTAGCTAACCTGAGCTCCAAACACAGAACAGGAGACAGGGGGACAAAAGAGAAAGGCTGCTTACTCTTACCCTGCTGAATGTGCTATATTTACACTGTTCTACTCACAAAATAACTACAAGCTGATACAGGTCCACTCAGTTTACTCAAATCTTGAGTTCAATTAGACACAGAGTTGCTGGTTTCTTGTAAGTGGCTAGAGAAAGGGTAGGAAGGCTTCAGCAGGTGAGATTCAAACCACTGATGATCCTCTTTCTCCAAGCCACTGTTTCAACTGGCCAATCAGAGGCAGCACCTTGAATCAGCACCTAATCAGTAGAGACACACACCCACAGGTACACACTCAACAATCTGCAGGGGAGGAGATGATAAAATAATGTCTGTGTTGATGACATTACAAATAAACTCACTCAGCTGTTGTAGCGGTTTTGACTGTCATGCTGCTGGAGTTGCCATGCAGAGGTCGTGTTATGTTCTTACAACTGACACCAGACGTTGATGTTTTCTTCTGCGATGTCCAGTTTGACAAAAACTTGCTGCAGCAGCTGCAGAGTTTGCTCAGAATCACATCCAGAACTGTTTTTTTGGTGATTTGCATTTCAGAGGGGAGCACCGCAGAGATCATCAGCAGCAGCTCTCAGCATTTGACCGGATGTTTTTATTGGTTTGTTCAGCTGCTGAATATAGATGTTGATCAGCCTTTTAAGGACAGACATGATTTCATTCATGAAAATGGCCACCTGGATGTGATGGTGTGCTGTCAATCATCAGATAACTGATTCTAAATGAGAGCTGAAATGATACTGCTGCGAACAAAATGAGCCACTAATGGAGAGGTGAATGAGCATAGCCACAGATTGAAGCACAGGTGTTTACTTTGTAATAACAATTCATTAGAATGAAACAACTTTTTGTGTTTTAATGACAAAGCCCCCGCGGCTCCTCAGTTATTATGGAAGCTTGCCACTGGGGAGGAAATAGGTTACGATGCAGTTAAGGTTTTGCGGTGTTTAAAAAATGTTTTGTTGGTGTTGATTTCACCAGAGTCCATCTAATTGTGTTCTCTTTTCTCTCTCTCTCCCCTCCTTTTCTCTCTTGGATTCCCTGCAGATGAATTCAAAGCCTTCCTGAAGCGCTTACCCACTGACCGGTTCTTGAACGTGTCCATGATTGCAAAGTTCTGGTCGGCCGACATGTCTCTCCAGAAGCGCTACGCCCAGTTGGAGTCCAGCACGGCCCTGGTCCAGGGGAAAGCCCAGAAGATCATCAGGAAACTGTTCACCCTGAGCAAACGCTGCCCCAAACAACCTCGCATCAGTCTGCCCAGAGAGAGGTAACCCACTGAGACACACTGACAGACGCTGTACACAAATGAGAGGAGCATAATTCGTCATCACTAAGAGTTTTGGCTGCTGCGTAGTACTGATTCATTACAGCTGTAAGCTTTTAAACTGCCTTATTTGTGCACAGCAGAAAACCCAGCTTTGTCTGCCCGGACAGAGCTCAGGTCCGGATCCTAGAAAAGTTATATTCACCCCTTTTCAAAGTTCCACTTCCTGATTAGCTTTCAACTTAAATCAATGGATAAGAAGCACATCACTGGTTTGATCTTAATGATGTGAATTTATTCAACCCAAGATCACATTCTCATGCTGGCTCCAGTATCTCTCTGATATCATGAGTTAAAAAGGCCTTTCACTTTAAGGTGTGATTTGTGTGTCAGTGAGTGCTTTTTTATGAGCAGCTGATAAACTCCCTGTGGTGGTTTTGTCACCTGCTCTGGTGATAGAGAGAAGGACTGACACGCGACACAGGCCTCCATCTTGACACATGACACAGATACTGCCCTCACATACACCCAGCCATCTCCAGTCTTTCTTTATGGCCTCTCTGTGGGAAGGATCCATGTATTGGTGATCCGCAGCACGATATGAACGCTTTGTCTACAGTAGAAAAAAGAGAAGTAGACGAGGCAAAGTCAGAGTGTAACAGAGATATCTGTCTCTGTCTACCACTCCTCTCTTTGCCTTCTGACATGGGTCAAGTATTTAAACTGTTTCTATCATACTGAGACCGCTCTCCACTCTGTTACATATTCCATATGTATGGTGACTGACCCCCTACAGGGCAGCTAAAGAGCATGTGCCATTAAGACACTCCACTAAGTGACCCATGCATGGGTACTTAATGCCCAGATGTGCATGGACTCAGTGATTTATTGATTCCTTCACAGTAGCAGATATGTGAGCACAGGCAGGAGGCTGCAGAGTGTAATCCTCTAACCGGCTGATAGGAGGAGACTTGGTTTTCAGGCCCCCTGTTAGGATTGCTGGGTCTTCTTTGAAGGTTGTTTTGAAGGCAGACTGTCACCCAACAGGACTACCAGCTGTATGACCATTAAAACAGCACGTCACATCTCTGTGCTTAGCTGCAGCCTTCCACTGTCGTCGATCGAGTTGGTAAGAGTGGTATTGACATCCTTTGCCCTGTGGGTTGGAAAGGGAACCTGAACCTCTCCTAATGCGCTTAGTTACAGCCCTGACCAAATCAGAGAAGGTAGTGTTGGCCTCCTTTGCCCGGTGCTGTGAAGAGATACTGGACAGCAATTAGCTCTGCTACCGTGCTGAGGTACAGCCCCCCTATTGTAGCTGACCATGTGTAGAAAATGTATAGTAGTTCCCCATAGTAGAGCCTTCCTCAGACTCAAGGACACAGGCAAACAGAGCACATTATGAGAGTCTGTATGGCAGGACAGGGTTCTCCTGGGAGAAATGTGGAATGTAAGAGCCAGCTGAGGATGGGCCTCACTGATGTATGCATCGCCCAGGTTCAGAGCATGCAGTGACAGCCAGGGTTGATCCAGCCTCATGCATGAGCTGTTTCACTTTGCTTTGCTGGCTGGTGTGGGAGAGAATCCTTGCCACCTGTTTGGGGTCCATGAGCCAGCCACTCAGACTCAGGGACCCCAGCCAGTCAGGCGCCTGAGGTCTGTTGTGGAGAGTGTGAGAGGATGGGCCTCCCTCCTCCATTCACTTTCACTCTGGAGTCACGGGAGCTCTGTACGGATCCTGTGAAAGCCCCGTCTCCTGTTAATGGTCTGCAGTCCATGCTACAGTTGTAAGACAGGGCTGTTCTGCCAGAGTTACCTGTAGTAACGTCAGCCATGCTTGGCCCTGATGCTTGTAACATGCTGCCGCTCAAACTATACAGCCACCACATCCCACACGGGGCTCTTTGGTGGACCTGTGTCTACAAACCCTTTTTCAGTTATTGCACAAATGGGCAGGTGTTTGGGAACACACCTACCGATTATCACTTACTTTCTGCTACCGCAGTAACACCAAAGCACTGTTGTTAAAACCACCATCATAATTTGACAGGTTAACTTACTCCCTTTGGCTGAGTGAATTCTACACCTGTGGTTAACTGCTGAGCAAAATACCCTCACAAGCTTCATTCAGCTGTCATAATGTGGCAGTTTTGTTGCTGTGCCAGAGAGAAATAGCTTTTTAGGAAGAGGGAGGGCTCAGTCAGAGGGATGTGCAGAGCCGGAGAGAGAAAATACAGTGAAAAAGAAACATAGCAGGAGTGTAGATATAACGGTCAGAAGTGATGTGATGACAGTCTGCAGACAAAGAGGTCAAAAAAAAGTAAGGAGTGAGATGAGAGGTGTACTCACTGGTGCTGGCGGCCTTCGTGGAGCTGAGGTACGTGGTCTAGTAGCATGCTGTAATCAAGTCTTCTCCCGGTCTGACAGCTCAGCACTTGTTTACAGAGGACTTTAAATTTCCCTGACAGTCCTCTCCCCAGTACCCAGGACTTCACCCCCCCTCCCTGCCTTCACCTTCTCCCTCACTCACCTTTAAATAGCCTTGCTCTCTCCCCCTATCTTCGTCTTACCCGTCACTCAGAGTCTTAAACCACTTCGTACCAGCTACAAGAAGTCATCAGAGGCTGCTCAGCTGCAAAAAGCTCCCTATTTATTTCTGCACAAATCCATTTGTTTTATCATCATCCATTTTTGTCTATTTACATAGGCCTGAGGGGGAGGAATTGCTAGAGCATTTGGGCAATGTTGTGTGTGATTTCCTGAACTTAGCCTGGGGATAGAATCTCTGCAGAGCCAATTTTCGGTCTGAACTTGTTTCTACTGCTACAGCACGATGAGTGGATGGTAATTTATGTATGTCAGCCTCTTCATCTCTGCCGTTGTACCAGACAGCCACCCTTTTTGCCCAAAAGGTGTCGAATCCCAAGCAGCAACCACGGGAAGGGAGTGATGAAGCTAACTTGAAAGTGCCAGAAGCTGCAGATCCTTTAGTAGCCGCTTCAGGCTGCATTGTGACACAATCAGATCCCCATCTGACTCCATCTTAAACTGCTCAACTTAACAGCAGAATAAAACATGGTTACAACATGCTGCAAAAGAGGTTAAGTCTCTATGCTAATTTCATGTCATGCCAATTTAGGAATGATTTTTTTTCTAAATCTCTTCAGTTTAGATTAAATAGGGACTGAAAGAGGAAGTATAGATGGTTAAAATATTAGATATTCTTTCTAAACATGGGCAAAGGTTCAAATAAGTATGGAAACAAAGTCTTGGCAAAATGGAACATGGGCTGTGTCCAAAATCACCCAATACTGATTATGTTTTTTTATCAGTACAGTCAGAATTACATAGCCTACTTGTAAATTAATGAACCCTGTAAAGTGGACTCATTGTATCCCAATGGTCACTAGCCATACCTTCATGCATTAAGTTGTAAAGTAAGACTCTGGATGGATGAGTTGGGCATGGCCAAATAAGTAAAGGTTTGGTGCCACTTTTACCATAATTTAGCACTTCCTTAAAGAGTTTAGGATTTTTGACAAGTTTAACTTTTTCTCATGATGATGACAAGCTCGACGTCATAATGATACCTTTACCTTTTAAACCTTTTAAAATCCTCGGTTCACAAAGCGCTTACAAAGAGTAATCTACAGCAGACAGACTTTAAAACAAACACAAAAGACCCAAACAATTAGTGATGGGAATTCCGGCTCTTTTGGATCGGCTCACTACAAAGAGCCGGCTCTTTCGGCTCCCAAGTGGCTCCTCAGATTTTTTCTTGTTTGAATGACTGTATGACCTAAAATAATGTAAAATTATATATAAAATGAATTACTAATGTAAAAAAACATACATTATATGAAATGTGCATCATTTAAAAGGCTTTATTTATATACTCAACATGGAGCAGAGTTCTACAGAAATTAAATTATAAAGTACAAAAACAAGAGCCATCACAATTAAACAAAAAGGTCCAATCTCTGATGTCTGTACATTATTTATAAACTTTTAAACACCTTCATTAACAGCAGGTTACCTTCACTGTCTTTATTCTGCACTTATTGCACTGATGGGTAAACAGTTCTAATGTCCATGACCTGGATGACTGAGAACCTTCACACACACTTCTAATGTGCCTTTGCAGGTTTTTTGTGGACCCTGATTAATGACACTTTCACCTTGCACAGTCTTCCCTCTGCCGTTGAACGGTCTATGTCTTTTAAATGTGTCTAAAGTTTTCTGTGTTTTCTGCAGTCACTCGTTTTCTCACCTTTCCAGTGCGTTCTCTCTGTCGCGCACGTTCTCCCTCTCGTCTCCCTCCTGTTGCTGCTCACTGTGCTGTCTGTGTCTCTGACCCCTCCCCTCCCCGTTCTGCTCAATGTAGACACGTGATTGGTCAAGACGCCACCATGTCTTGACCAATCACGTGAGGCTTTCACAGAAAAAGACGAGGAAAAAAAACAAAAATAGAGCCGGATCGTTCGCGACCAACACATCACTACAAACAATGATTCAACACAGGCAACCCAAGAACCCAATGATAAGAATTGAGACCAAGAAAATAAGACAATTTAAAGTATAATAGGAAAGAAAGAATAAAATGGGGATAAAAGCAGTAAAAAGGAATAAAGTATTCATAATAAGGAGAAATAAAAGGAAAACAGAGATAAGACGATCAATATAAATGAAGCATTTAAGGATATGCAGATAAAAGCAGTAAAATAAATAAATAAATCAAGATGAATAAAAGCTATAAAGGCAGTAAATGAGATATTAGGAGAGTAAAACAATTGGGGATAGAAAGTAAAATGATAATAAAGGCAGTAAGAAGACGACATCACATAAAAGCAAGTCTATAAAAGTGAGTTTCACAAAGAGACTTAATAGATAGTCAGTTTATACCGTATACATTATATTCAAGACAAATACACAAGTTGTTGCATTAAAAAAGTTTATTTGAATACATTTTCTATCATATTTGATTATTTTGTGCAGTATAATATTTGCTATCATTGAAATATATACTCTTATTCACTGTATTGACCTGAATATGAGACGACCCTGATCACAAGACAGACCCCTCTTTACAAGACTAGTTTTAAAGGGAACAGCTTCTGAAGATTGAATCTTGTTCTTATGAATAAATCAGTTCTATTTGAAAATAATCAAAAAGTGGAAACTCTGAATTAGATAAGGTAAATTGTTCTTTTTAACACTTTGTAAATAAAATGCTTTCAATAACTTCAATTTAAATTGTCAAATAAAAAATGATCATGTGATTGAATAAAGCAGCCTATGTAGGTATATAACACTATGATAATTATTATATTATGCAGTCCAACAGATGGACGGCAGGCCTGGTAATGGGCATACCTTCAACCTGTTTTTAAATGATAACTTAACCTTAGAGTTTCTGAAGAATTGCATATTATAGTAACTCACCTGGTTTCACTGAAACCTGCCATCAGTTACAGGGAAATCCTGCTTTGTACCGCTTTAGTTGCATCTACACACTCTATAAAGAAAACACACACACACAAGCACATATCCTCCTCCTTCTTATACATACAGGCTGACTGAGATTTGAACTCTCCTGCTTCATATACATGCATCTTTCAAGATTTGCAAGTGGTCGTTCTCACTCGTTCTTGGATGCTACGGCTGTTTCTACATACAGTGATATGTGCTGGTGTGTGATGATCAGTCCTGTGTATGTGACAGCATTGTTGTGTTTTGTCTCCCCTCTCTGCAGGTCTGTGGGGTTTTGGTTGAGTAGAGCCCAGTCTCTGCTCTACTGTAACGATCACGGCGTGTTGGGCGACTTCTCAGAAGAGGCAAAGAGCTGCATCTGCCCCATGGAGCAGCCCACCTGCCAGGGGGCCATTCCCTGCATTGTGGGCACCTCCTCCACCTCCTGTGTCTCCTGCGCCACCGACAACACGACTCGCTGCGGATCCTGTCATCACGGCAACCTCCTCCATCTTGGTTCCTGCCGTCCGAGCATTGCTGCATCCCTAGACCACTATCTGAACCTGGACTTGGATATGCCCGATGCAGAGGTTTTTTCAGAGCTTGTTTTATATATGTAGTCCAAACATTCTCAGGCATTGAAGGAATAAATAATGAACCTTTAATGACACTAAAGGAGTTAATTTATCTTGATATTGGTTTATTTTGAGCCAAGAGTTATGTATCTCTAATTACAGATCACTATTATCAACAACAGTGATAACTAGTCAATAATGCAGAGCCTTACCCAAAATGTATACAGGATAAGTTGCATTGCGTTGTTTGCATTACAACCAAAGGCACTGGTGCCCTAGTGGTCAAAGCACCCCACATACAGAGGCTACAGTCCTCGTTGCAGGGGTCGCCGGTTCGATTCCTGGCCACGACCATTTCCTGCATGTCTTCTCCTGCTCTCTACTCCCCACATTTCCTGTCTCTCTTCAACTATCCTATGCAATAAAGGCAAAAAGCCCCAAAATATAACTTTAAAAAAATATATAATTCTGCTACTAATTCGGTAACAGGACTACTTTGATGTCCTGTTACCATTATCATCTTAAAGTCCTGTTATAGTCAACATGGATCACTGATCTGTGGCCGTTTGTAGCTTACATCCATAATGGATGAGTATTTCTGATCTATATGATCTTTTAAACAGTCAGGAATCCTGCTATGGTGTTTTATTTTGAAATTGAGCAGATGTTGAATGCAATCCTCGTGCCTGACTTCCTGTCCAGGTCGATCTCTCCTGTGCAGATTAACGTGTGCTGTGCACGGGCAACATGAGCATTGTTTAGAATGAGAACGTATCTGCTGCACAGTGCACGGCGCTATTGGGGGTTACTTCCAGAACAAACCAACCAAGCCAGAGTATGTTCACAACCTAAAAGAACAAAACAATGGGCATGTATAGTGAAAGAAGCAAGTGCAGTCAAGTCAAGCCTTTGAACGATAAGACCTGATCAAACCAACAAGTTGAGTCAATCCAAAAAGATGTTGTGGGGAAAAGTTGTTGCAGTGTGAAATGGTCCTCCTCAGTGCCACTGATGGTGTATCTTGTGAATAATCAAAAGAAGGAGAAAAACGCCTGCCCCCTTGTCTTTTGGTTTACCATCTGACTGGATACCATCTCGTCTCCATATCTACCGATAGAACCCAGTTTTCACCTTGAAAAAGTTGTTTTTGCAGCGATGTTATGACCAAATAAGACCATTAAGACTCAATATGGAGAGGTAAATAATACGTGAAAGTTTTAATTATGAGTAGCAGAGACAGATTTCATGTTAACTTTAATACTACGGTATATTATCAGACTAATAACTCTGCTGACTAGCAATTAAAAATAACAGAATCATAATTACTTGGATCTATCTCAGTGCACTTTGCTGTCTGGACTCATTTGTCATGATCCAGGTCTCAGACGTAGCGGTCTTGTGAGCTCGTCTTTGGCGTACATAAGCAGGGGAAATTACGCCAAGCTGCAAGACTTTCAATGCATTAAAATATTTCAGTCAGACAACTCACGTTTAAATTGTTTATTGTAGCAGCAAATACATATTCATGTTTGGCACCCAGTAGTGATGGGCAAATGAAGCTTCATGAACCAGTAGTTGTATTTTTTGACTCCTCTAGATGGCGCTCTTGGTTTAGAAATAAAGGCTCAATGAATGGGAATTCACTGTGCTTTCAGCCCTTTGTTGAACATAGAGCGCCATCTAGAGGAGTCAAAAAATACAACCACTGGTTCATGAAGCTTCATTTGCCCATCACTAGCGCCCAGGCTCCAGCCTCATCACTCCCTGCAGATAAGTTTACATGCAGACATTGAGAAGTGATGAGCACTCCGGAGCCTGCAGGTGGATGCTGGGGTGGCGGTGGGGATGAAAGAAAATTCAGCAATAGTCATGCAGGCAGCAGAGGCATTGACAGGCAGAGGGAGAGATGGGAGATTTTCCCAGTTTAAATAGACCGCCAATTTGAGAGGCAGGGGGCAGGATCGGATGATGGATATGAGAGTGGGACATGTGACGTGTACGGCATTGCAGCTCAAGTTGTCTGCTTGAACTAGCTCGCAGGCATCGCTCAATTAATAGCACATCATCATGCATGTGCATCATGTGAACTGGACTTTGGTAAGGCGCTTGATATAATGGCAAGTGATTTCCACCAAAGCTCCTTGGGGAAAGTTTCTGCAGTTGAAGCACAGGGACACTTTTTGGTGGATTTTTAATAATCCCTCTTCATAATAACATTAATAATCAATAGATCATATATTCTAATCTGTCTACCCTAGATTGACAGTGATCTAACAGGTACGTTTTCTCTCTCCAGGTGAAGTACCTGCTGCAGCGACTGGACAGCAGAATAGAGGTCCATGCTATCTACATCAGCAATGATGTGCGCCTAGGAAGTTGGTTTAACCCCGCCTGGAGGAAGAGGATGTTGCTGACGCTCAAGAGTAACAAAAATAAGTCTAACCTCATCCACATGCTGATGGGCATCTCTTTTCAGATTTGTTTAACTAAGAATTCAACGTTAGAGCCCGTGCCTGCGATATACGTGAATCCTTTTGGGGGAAGTCACTCTGAGAGCTGGTTCATGCCAGTCCACCATCCTGAATTCGCTACCTGGGAGAGAACTCGACTGGATGCTGTGGCAACGGCACAGTGTTACAACTGGACGCTGTCTCTGGGCAACAAGTGGAAGTCCTTCTTTGAGACGGTACACATCTACCTGAGAAGCCGCATACTCACAGATGATCCAACGGTGAATGAGACTCTCTTCTATGAACCACTGGACCTCGATGACCAGACATCCAACATGGGGTACATGAAGA
Organism: Notolabrus celidotus; assembly: GCF_009762535.1. Taxonomy (NCBI): domain Eukaryota; kingdom Metazoa; phylum Chordata; class Actinopteri; order Labriformes; family Labridae; genus Notolabrus; species Notolabrus celidotus. Next base: position 31,049,463 of record NC_048286.1, read on the forward strand.
TCAACACGCTAAAGGTGTTTGGATACAGCATGCACTTTGACCCCGAGGGCATTAAGGATCTGATTCTGCAGTTGGACTACCCGTACACACAGGGTACGCAGGACGCTGCCTTTCTGATGCTGTTGGAAATGAGAGACCGGATTAACCGGCTGTCTCCTCCAGCGCCGCAGCCGCTCGATTTGTTTTCATGCCTTCTGCGCCATCGGCTCAAGCTCTCAGCCGGAGAGGTGGCACGCATCAAGGACTCACTGCAGATCTTCAACTCCAAGCTTCCCAATGCTTCCCCTGAACCTGAGCTTGCTCAGCTGTGTAGCTAGCTAACCTAGCGCACAAGTCAGGTACTGGAGTGGAAGTACACTAGGAGGGGAGGAGTCACTGCTTCAGGGACGGTTCCAGACTTAGCTAAGGGGAAAGCGTACAGGATAATGGACACCGACTCTGAGGAGTGACTGCTGGGCTTTTCTTACAGTAACTCCTGGCTTGTTTTCTGCTGTCACGTTTTTATTATAAATTGCTATCAGAGCACTTTGACAAAAAGGTGGAGCTATGTTTTGAACTTTCTGGAGATCAGCTGATACTTGGACTCTTTCAGAGGATGTGCTGTAATAACCTGGAGGCTTACCTTTGCTATAACTGTCCTACTTTGGCAAACTGTACAACTAAAGGAGAGACACTTTCACCGGACAGGATTTGGGACCCCACAGAGCTCATGTGCTGGGGTAGACCTAAGACCTTTGCCTTGCAGAAATAAAGGCAGTTTTGATATGTTAGAGAGGGACTGGAAAGGGGTCTTCACAAACGAAAATGGAAGAGGAGCTCCCCTTTTCTAACTCTACCCTCTTTGGCTACAGAACAATCTCATGGGAGGGGAAAAATGGGAAAATATTATATATGTGGTGAATGAGTTGTTATGTTACGCTTAACATTTTAAAATTTGATAATCCTGAACCCTATTACTGTCTTTGAATATTTCTTTTTAATCCCTGCCTTTCACTTTATCTGGCATTTGAAAAACTTGTATCCATGCTTAACATCAGTGAGAATTTGGTTAGTGATGTTCTGTCCTTGGTGGTGTGTCTATGCCAAAAGAACGTGAACACATTGACAAACTGAATGGCAAAAATCTTTGATAATTGAGCTTTTTTTTTTGAGCTGAAAAATCGGAAAGAGATCTTCAGATGTGGTGACGAAAAAGTCTGCCGATATAGTGCTGTAAATACCGCTCCATCTAACCCCAGGTGTGGACAAAGTGCACATTGCTTTTTAGATAACTGAGTGCAAAGACCAAAAAAATGTTTATAACAAAACAAACTCATGCCTTATATGGAGAGTCAATGTTAAGATAAGAAGCACATTTAGTTTTGCGTGTTTGATTTCTGGCAAAGGCTGTATTGCTTTTTATAGTTCGATTTTTTTACCAGGACAGAACAGCAGTCACATCCTCGAGACATTACGTGGTAATGTAACTTTTCCATGTAAATGCCAGTCACACATTCTGCAGTTGCTTATTTTGATTTAGTGTTGTGAAAATTTGAGCCACTATTTGCAGTTCACACCAGTGCTTAAAGGGTTTCTAATGGTTTGGTTGGTATCAGGTCAAAAGAGCAGAATTTATTTCCTTTGGTTTCTTTCTTTTTTTGTAGTTTTTTGTTAACATGTGGGTCCAAATTCAGCTGCCATTACCATGGTAAGTGAAATGATTAGTTTTGTGTAGAGCAGTGATGATACTCCTGAGAGCTGTAACCTTACCAGGTTAATATTTGATATGACTCTTTATTTGATTCACTAATCTGTCAATGAAAATCAGTAAACCTTGTATATCATTTTCAGCAATTCTTCTGTGCTCAGCTTGCTTCAGTAAAAACAGAGTGGTTTATCTATTCTTGGATCATTCTTCTTCTTCAATGGTTTTCTGAGCTTTCTGAGTGTTCTTTGTTACTTATTTTTGCAGAACAGCTTATCTTTTGTGATCTCACCATGGTCCTCATTTATCAATCTGGTGTAGAAACCAGCGCAGATTTGAGGGCAGAAATCAACGTATGAAAAGGTTCTCATGGGATCTTAGAAATGTGCATATCTGGGTCAATCACAACATATGCATGTTTGGTGTTGATAAATGTGGAGGCTGCAAACTGTAGTCATTTAAATATCACACCCCTAATTATTTAGCTGGGATCACCCATAGACTGTATAAAATACGGACGCGCTGTTTTGAGGCCATATTGCTGCTGTCCAGTGATTGTGAGGTAAAGAGGCGGGCTTTGAGCCTCCTAGCCAACAGCTACAGAGTTCCTGCCTGCCAATCAAGTCAGCTGTGCCTCTCATTGGAGGACTCGTAATCTCAATATCTTTGAAATTGCAGTGTAAAAAAAAAATCCACCCCCGTACAGTGTGTGCCGATCAAGAAATGAGCTACCCAGACTACACTCGTTTTTTGTACCAGGCTGTAAACATGTTTATTTCTGCTGTAAAGATCGTCTTTTTTAAATTGGTGTGTATTTGGGGTCTTCCTGAGCCAGCCTCAAGCATTGGACTCATATTTTTATTTTGTCATTCAACTTTTTATTGCATTTTGACAAATTATATAGAAGTTATAAAAATCCAACAAAAAGAAAATAGGGAAAAAAATAGTTTAATAATAAAATAAATAAATAATTACAAAAAATAATAATAAATAGCATTCCTAATTTTCTTGGTTATGTTTAGAGGTTAATATATATAGTAGGGGTGACCCCAAATAGTCGAATATTGGACGATTCGTTCTAACGAGCCTTAGTCGACTGCCAATCTCATAGTCGAATATTTGCATATGAAACGTGGATCATTCCATTCAAACCATGGGGGTGCTCAATGTCTAATTTTACATTGTTTTCCTGCTTCCCGTAAAAAAAATAGTGTCTCATATCCTATTGTTATATAATATAGACTTATTTAATGTAATTCTGAGAACAGCTCTTGAAGTGTTAAATCTCCCCTGGTAATTAAAGGTGGACTCTCCCATTTAGCGGGGACCTGTGGAGCAGACGTTCCTCAGCTGGTCTTTAAATCTTTCTACGTTCATGGCAGCTCAAAATGTCAGGAAATAAAACTTCAGTTGATCCTAAAAAATAGTGATGAAGATGAGGAGCAGCTTCATGAAGAGGGCTGTGAGATCAAGGATTACCGGACCACACAAAAACTGTACGGGGCCAAAAGAACCAGGAGGGATACCCAAAGCTGTCTGAAGCCTCAAAAACAACCCACAGCATCCCATCCACCTCCACATCATCAGAGAGGATATTCTCAAAGACAGGATTTACAGTCAACAAAGCAAGGAGCGCACTTCTGCCCGTACACACGATGGTTTTCCTCACGTACAATTTGAAAAGACTCAAGCGGACAAAGACGCGATGAAAGACTGTTTTAAAAGGTTCTGTTAAGAGATTTAAAAACCCTTTAGCTGGTTCAGGTTTGATTTTGAACATTATACAAATGTTTAGTCTTAAGTTGGACAAACTACCCTCTGCAGTGCTGCTCTCTGCTGTGTGAACACTGTTTAAATATCTCCTGATTCCTTACTCTATAGTGGAGCGTTGTTCCATGTTTAACGGATGGTGGCCTTATTTGAGTTTTCTCTTCATCACCTCGTTGTTTTTGCAATATAGATTTAAAAAATCTAAGTTTTATACTTATAATATTCTGTTGCCCCTTTTACTTTAAGCTATGAGTCTTTTAATTGTAAAGGGTTATGTGTAATATTGTCATGCGGTCACCATCATGCAGACTTTGGGTCAATAAAGAAAAACAAGAAACATTCCACTATTCGTCGACTATGGGCAAAATCTGCTGATTCGACTAAGCAAATCTTTAGTCGGGCTCACCCCTAATATATAGTATTTCATGTCACAATATTACATTTCATAATCATACATGACGCTCATCAGACATAGAGGACAAATTCATTGCACATCGGATACCATAGTCACCTTCTCCAATCATTTCCAAATAAGGACCCAATATTGATCTGAATACTTTAGTGTTATTATTGATTCTGTAACTCATATTTCTAGACCAGAGGTTGCCACTTGGGATCGCCACAGAGTTTTCAACATGAAGGGACGCTCTACGGTGGAAAGAGGGGAACTTCTCTGAGCTGGAGATCAACACCACAGCAACGGAGGTTAAGATACATTAAGCTGTATTGCTTATCAGCCTGAAAAGTGACATTAAAGGGAGTCAGAAAAACCACGTCTGGAAGAAAATCACTGCGGTGGTCAACAGCGTGGGTTTGGGAAGCCGAACTCCACCTGAAGATTCAACATTTAATTTATACATCCTTCTTTAAACCTTAATTTATTTACAGGTGATATGTAACTTTAAAAGGCCATCATATAATTATTTCTTTACATTCAAGTTAAAGAAAAAAAAGGTGGGACCTTAAGATCGTGACTGAAAAACGTCTGGCAGCTCTCAAAACAAGTTGCGCTGGATGAAGCCAGCCGAACCCCCAAATTAGGATGACCAGGTGCAAACAAACCAAATGTGGGGCAAAGAGTGTTCATAAGGTAAAATGTGATACCAAGTGGTGGTTTAGATTCAGATGTAGTGTCCATCTAACCGTTAAAAAAACCCACCTCTATTGAAACCATGAGCTCACAGGCTTAGTTCAACATTAGTGCTTTAGCACAGGTTGATTTGGTCACACACACACTTTACAGGTTTTGCACTGGATCTTTATTTTGCAGAGAAAGGACTCAACAAATACAGTTAGTTTGAATGCATTAAACTTCTTAATAAAAAAAAGAAGCCGTTATAAAAGGAAGCTGAATTTTACAGCTCTTGTGGGAGTTATTTTCCTTTTTGCATCTACAGCATACAACAACTATTTTAAGTAAAGTGCATTTTCTGATCAACTCTCAAACTGTATGTCAACTAAACTGCGCACAACAAAACAAAGAGGCAATAACTCTGTCAAACAAACACAACCTCCACAGAAGCACATCTGCGACTATGGCTGCTGCTTTTGAACCTCCACAAGAGCTGTTTTCCTCTCTGGAAATATTACCAGATCTAGCATATTAACAGTCTGCTGACCTGTATGATTCAAGTGCTGCACTTTGTGGTACATGCTTGTTATTTCAGCAACTGGAAGAATGTATCCATACATCAACATTTCTCAGTATGAGCCTGGTGTTTCTTGTAAATCTAGCGTTCAGTTTGTAGCTTCAAGTCATATTCCTCTCTGTGCACGATTTTAAAACAAAGTGCATCCCTGCAGGTCGTGCATCTTTTTTCTGCCTGCAGGGCAAGAAGTTGGCGATGAGGATGTTGACATGCTGGTGAGCCTTCAACCCCACGTGTGTGCTAATTGACATCTGAAATATCCAATGGTAAAAGGTTTCTCTTGCTTTCTACACAGCAATTGGATAAAAACAAGGTTTAAGGAAGACAACAGTCCTACACTTTCAAAATCAAGAGCAAATCAAACGCAGGATACCGTCTTGATTTGCAGGTCACAGGAAAAGTGACACCTGGTCTCGCTAGTGGAAATAAGTACAAGTCATGTTGTGCCAAAATACTTAATGTCACTACAAACCCAAGAGAAAAGGGAACATTCAGGGTACTTGAAAAGCTTCTCAACCCCTTCACATTTTAGAGGGAGGGAGAGAATCTGAGGTGTTGGGGGAGAGAGTTCCAGAGGGTGGGGGCAGCAACAGAGAAGGCCCTGTCCCCCCAGGTTCGGTGCTTGGGTTTGGTGAGAGGGGTGAGGAGGTTGGCGTTGGTGGAGCAGAGGTTGCGGGAGGGATTGTATGGCTGCAGAAGGTCGGTGAGGTAGGAGGGAGCTAGATTGTGGAGGGCTTTATAGGTGATGAGTAGGATCTTGTACTGTATTCTTGAGGGGATGGGAAGCCAATGGAGGTTCTGGAGGACTGGGGTGATGTGGTCTCTGGAGCGGGAGTGAGTGAGGAGGCGTGCAGCTGAGTTTTGTGTGTATTGTAATTTGTTGAGGAGGGTGTTGGGTGTACCGTAGAGGATGCTATTGCAATAATCAAGTCTTGAGGTGATGAAGGCGTGGATGAGAGTTTCAGTTGCAGTGAAGGAAAGGGAGGGGCGATGTTTTTGAGGTGGGAGAAAGTGTTTTTTTAAATATTGTTAATGTGTTGTTGAAAGTTGAGTGACTGATCAAAAATGATACCAAGGTTACGGATGTGGGTGGATGCTGAAACAGTGGATTTATCAATATTGAGTGAGAAGTCTGGGCAGGTGGAAGTGAGGGATTTTGGGCCTATGATAAGAATTTCGGATTTATTACAATTGAGTTTGAGAAAGTTTGTTTGCATCCAGGAGTTTGTTTCAGTGAGGCAGTTTGTGAGGGTGGTGTGGGAAGCAGCGGTGATGGATGTGGTTGAAATAAAGAAAAATAAAGAAAACAATACAGCGCAGTCAGACCTCACCCGTCACCTTCAGTATGGGCAGTTCAACGATCTAAAATGTGTTTTTATGCCTACTTTTCAAAGACATGTTTTAAATGCAGTACTCACCTCAACATTTCCTATGTACTGGACGTCTGCTGACATATATAACTGGTAAATTCCTGTCCTAATCAAGAGAGTCGTACAGAACAAGCCGCTGCTTAAATGACTTCAGACTAAATCAGAGGTTTTCGTTCATTAAATGTTTCTGAAAGAGGACATCACATCCCTGACTCGAATACGCCACAGAGGCCTTGATAGATTCAGCCCTTGGTAAGCACATGGCTATAAAAAGGATGCATAAACTTCCAATTAATAGTCTGCCCCTCATAATAAGATGAATGTCCTCCAACATACGGTACGCTGTGTTTTTTTGTAAGATGAAAAGCCAATTTCCTGTGTTGTCAAGGGGCAAACAAGAAGCAAACACACACTGTCACTTTACATCAGGCTGCTGGTTTATCTGCCAGAGGAGGCACGAGAGAAACGGAGAGAGAGAGTGTGTCACATGGCCAGCTGGAGCAGCCTGCCTTTCCTTCTTCCACACCACATTAATAAGGCAGGAGAAGGAGTCACTCTACATCGGGTTAATAAACAGTTATTCATCTTCAGCATGGCACCCAGGAAACAGGAGTTGGTTTGCCCTTGGGCTAATCTTCAGGCCTGTGGACGACAGCCAATCCATCAGAGCACTATTTAGACTGCATACTACAAACTTTTAAGACCTCCGGAAGAAGCAAGGTGAGGAAAAGAGAAAATGAGAGAGTGATTGAAGAGGGGATGGATGACAAGAAGGGAGAGATGGAGTGAGATAAGCGGGAGAGAAAGTGGGTGGGAAAGAAAAGGTGAGAGGGGTTGGGCTGCTGGTCTCGCAGTGATTTATGATGTTTAGAAAGTCAGAGTGTTTGAATTAATGAGGTAGAATTGGTGAAATCAACTGAGTGTGAGTGTGTGTGTGTGTATGCAGAGTTTGTGGGCATGTACCTGTAGGTCATTTGACACAATCATCAGTAACGGTGTATATTTCCTGGGTTTGAAATTACTTTCAAATTACATTATTACAAATGTGTCTGCAGGAATGATTCATGTTTGGAGCCTGTGAGGGGGAGACGGACAGTCAAATGGAAGAAAGTTGGAGCTTGTTTGACCTTGACGGAGAAATGCTGAGGCGCAAAGTGAGTTTTTTTCGTCAGAAGGTGTGCTATAATAACTGTATCAACAGCGGCATCATGGCTGACATATCTGAAATTCAAGTCTTATACAGCTCATCAGTTTCACATGGCAGCTTGCAGAAAATACAAAGATAATATATTCCTCATATTGCTTTCCAAGACTTACTCGGCAAACTTGTTTATTACCTTCAACCAAGAATAGACAAGGTCACATTAGGAATTCACTAGCGTAGCAGCACATTTTTCTAAGTTGTCAGCACTCTGTAGGAAAACTGCAGAGAAATATGTTTGTTTACTCTGACAGTATTACATGTCCCTACATCTCACTTTCTATTTGACAGACTGTGGGTACAATATATCATCATTCCTAGTTTTCCTTATATATTGAATATTTTCCCAGGTTGGACTACATCGCATATATACTACAACAACGTATACAGTGACTCAGGTTTCAACACCCAGCAGTATTCTTTTGTCAAGGACGACAAGACATCTCTGTCTTGCATAGTTGAAATAATGTTCAATAATAATAATAAGTGATATGATCTGTATAGCGCTTTTCTGGGTACTTTAATTCGCTTTACCTTGGTGTAATCATAGACTCAGACCTTAATTCCTGCAGCCACATTAAGACAATTACAAAGTCCGCCTACTATCACCTTAAGAATATATCAAGGATTAAAGGACTTATGTCTCAGCAGGATGCAGAAAAACTCCTCCATGCATTTATCTTCAGCAGACTAGACTACTGTAACCGGGCCTTTACAGGACTCCCTAAAAAGTCCATCAGACGGCTGCAGCTCATACAGAATGCTGCTGCTGGAGTCCTAACAAGGACCAACAAAGTAGACGACATCACTCCAGTTCTTAGATCTCTATACTGGCTTCCTGTCTGTGAAAGAATAGACTTTAAAATCCTGCTGATGGTTTATAAAGCACTGAATGGTTTAGGTATATACATACAAATGCACACACATGCAGTGAGTATGCTTTGGGAGAGATGTCAGAGTGAGGATGCTGCCATCAACCAGCACACCCAGGTCAGTTGGGGGTTCGGTGCCTTGCTCAGGGCTCCTCGGCAGTGCCCAGGCAAGTGAACCAGCACCTATCCAGCCACCAGTGCACTTGCCAAGCTTCGTCCGTGCTGGGACTCGAACCAGTGACCCTTCGGTTCCCAAGCCAAGTCCCTATGGACTGAGCTACTGCCGCCCTACTGATGTGAGAAACATTCGTACCACGCATATTTATTCTTTAAAGTTTGACTGCAGCCCAATTCAAATGAATGGGGGAGACAGAGTTTTTGACCTATACTGTTTTGTGGAAGCTTCACTTCCAGCCGAGCAAGCTGCACCCCTGATACACACCCATTCAAAGAAGACAATCTTTATTGCAAATGTTTACAGCCTGGTTTAAAAAACAGTTTAGGTCTGAATAGATATTGTCTCTGTCACCCTGTAGCTCTAAGCGAAAAGGCTAAAGGCTCGCCTCTTTACCTTACACTAGCTTGACAGAAGTTTGGTTGAGCTCAGCTCTTCCAATATGGCACCCGCTAACGATCAGATTCAAGACAGCGCTTCAGGAGCAGATGGTTGATGTCACGGGTACCACTTCCATTTACTATACAGTCAATGGTTACTACATGAACATATATTGCCACTGTGATGAGTGTAGAGGAGCATTCTTTTCCATAAACAGCATGCAGAGAGATGATGGCGTGTCTTGAGACTCTCTTTTGCACAAAGGTGACCCTTTTTGTTCCCAATAGATGATCCATTGTTCTCCATCCACTATGAAGTGCATGTATGAGTGACAAGAACAGTGTGTAGCAAAGAATAAGAGATGGGACTTAAAAAAACGAGACAATGAAAGGATGACAAATTGAGACAGAGAAGGAAACAGACAGGCTGGCTGACATGCAAATATTCCCAAGCGGAAGTGGTTGTCCCTTGTGATAGCGATCCTGTCATCTGAGCGAGAGCCTGAACAGAAGAGGATGGCATTCAACAGAGCAGGACAGTTAATCCTGTTAGGCAGAGCAAAGTGAACACTGCCACCATTCACAGACGAACAGATCCGCACACGGGACGGGAGATCTACATTAGTCACGCTTAGTTCATGGCTCCCATCATACCAGATACAGCCGAGGGAAAACTTTACATCCTCTCAAAGGAAATAATGATGAACTGCTGATTGTCATGAAGCATCGATCACTAAGTCATGCTACCTGCTGCGCTCTGAAATTGCAACCAGTGGATGTTGACGGATGAGATAGCATGAAGCAGGACTGTGGGAACTCAGCTGTGACTTCTAGAAGGACGACCGGACATCACTTTGCATGTTTACTTCATTTCTACTGGGAAATTTGCAGCGTTACATCGACCATGCATGGCATGAACAACTTAGTTTCTGACTCATGCTCTTCTTCTTTCATTCTAAGGTAACTACGTCATTTTACTTCACTGTTTTACGTTACTTCTTTACGGCACCTGAACACCAACATAAACGGGGAATACTACCATCTTGTGGACTGCATAAAGAACTGATATTACCATTGGTTAACATTAACTGGAGTTATTATCTGCGGCCAACCATATAGGGGAGAACGGGGTTGGTTGTCACACGGGTTGGTTGGCACACTCGTTATATCTCGCCACCAGAGGGCGCTGTCTCTCAAATTGGGGTATGGACATTTCCAGAATTAGGATCAGAGCTCACCTAAATAGTCTTCTCTGGAGTAAGACAGTTGAACTTGGGGTGAGAGGACTTTTTTATGTTTTTCATGTCAAATTGTAAATATTCAGCTCCTCAGTATTTTTCTTCTAGGCTTTTAGACGATGGGTTTATAACAAAACAAGTGTTACCCTTACAAAGTGTGAGGGGAAAGCTATTAGCTAGCTAAGTAGTTGTTAGATGGTTGTTAGCAGTGATGGGCAAATGAAGCTTTGTGAATGTTTTCTTGTTTGTTGAGCCCTCTAGATGGCGCTCTCTGTTCAACAAAGGGTTGAAAGCACACTGAATTGCCATTCATTGAGATTTTATTTTTAAACCAAGAGCGCCATCTAGAGGAGTCAAAAAATACAACTACTGGTTCGTGAAGCTTCATTTGCCCATCACTAGTTGTTAGCCTTGATGCTAGCAAAAAATTCCAGTTGGGGTTGGTCGTCACATTCTCTTTGGGGTTGGTTGTCACATGTAACAATCAACCCCTATGTTGGCAAAATCATGCATGGTGAAATGAGTTGGAGTGCGCAGACCCTACATGTTCCATCACTGTAACTCAGACAGTGACTGCATGTAGCCTAGTTGAGTCGGCCATTATTGTACGGCCTATTTGTTTTGTTCTTTATCTTGTTATATAGGCTGGACTAAAGATGTGTTTCCTGTTCATGTTCCTTAATCATTGCATGTTAAAATGCATTAAGTTATGTAGGCCTATCACTTGTCAGTGCAATTAAACTTTCAAATGTAGTTCTGCCTTCTTTAAAAGATCTTTACTATTGGAATACCATTGCACATTTCAAGCCAACACCTAAAGCTTCAATTTAATGTAGGAATGACTATTGAAAGATCTTTTGATGATGAGCAATCATCAAAACAGTAAAAAGTGTGACAACCAACCCCGTTCTCCCCTACATTGTGACTATTTAAAGTAAATAATATTATATTGTATCAACAAACTACAGATACAACAAGGACCACAGCGGATCAGAGTCGGATCGGACACAGATCTGGTGGAAGTCCTGGGTTAGAGTTGGCTTGTTCGTGATGTAGACACGAAAAGAAGTCAACAACACAGACTAGAGGGAGAAGAAAACTCACCCCAGTGATGTGCATTTTTTATGTGAGAGTTTAGTTGTTAGTGTAAGAGAGTGTAGGGGTGTGAAAGAGTACAATTATGTATGCATGAGTGTGTAGTGGTGTGTGTAAAAAAAAATTATATTTTGGCCTACATGGCCTCTCACACATTTATGTGTTATTGCTCCATATAATGCTGAGCAATGAGGTCATTTCTTCTCTCACAAACATACATTTAAGAATCAATTTAAAGCAGAACAAGTTCATTCTTTTCTTACTAATAAATATCAGAAGGAACTGACAACTTTCTTGTCATGGCAGATTAAGTCTCATTTAACATCAGTCAGTCGAGTTCCACGAGTGTGGCAGACTGTCTGCACAGCTTTGATTCTGATATTCCACAGATGGTTTGATTGTGATGTTAGAAAATGAAGTCCTGACAAAAGCATTTTTTTCCTTTCCCAGTTCTTTCATTCAGCAAACCTGCAGCTCATCTCCCTCACATGTACCCAAGATTAGTTATCAAATGTTCTGTCATTTATTACCCAGCTCTCTCACTGATCTTCTGGCTGTATAAGATGCTTGATCTGATTGGGCAAAACCCCTTAACAACAGTGATTAACTTTTGCTACCATAGCAACACCAGAGGCAAACTGATCACACTTAATATTAAATTAATGAGCAGAAAAGAGTTCCAGCACATTTCACTTCTGCTTGTTAAAACTGAAGCAAGAACGTTAGTTTCTGTTAGCCTACCGTTATCCTACCAATATGAAATAAACATTACAGCAAACTAAGCGGCAACCTCTGGTCTCAAAATATGAAGCCCATGCAAAAGTGTTATAAACTGCTGTTCATCGAGCATCCGCTTGAGGCTGGCTGCAGAAACACCAGAAGCCACATACACACCAATTCAAAAAAGACGATCTTTGCAGCAGAAATAAACATGTTTAAAGCCTGCTTAAAAAAACGGCATGGGTCTACGTAGCTAATTTCTCTATTTGCACACACTGTACGGGGGCTGAATTTTTTCTAACGCGACGGTTCAGAAGATATTAAGATTACAAGTTTTTTTACCCAAATAAGGACATGACTGACTTGACTGACAGGCAGGAACACATAGCTGTTGGCTAGGAGGCTCAAATTCCGCCTCTTTACGTCACACTCTGGGTGCTTCTCAAAGCTCTAAACGTCCATCCTCGCGTCGTTTCCTCGCGTCTCTTCCTCACGCCTTAGTCCTGCCCACCAGAGATGCAAGGAAATGAAACCAGAGGAGAGAGGACATTTGTATTTAGAGAAATGAGACGTCCTCTCCTCCGGAGCGTCACATGAAGCGACGTCGGTTTGTGATGACGGCTTTAACAGCTGTTTGTGTCTGCACACATGTTCACTGTAATAACTCTGATAAATATAAACAGTGACAGAGCTCTGTGTCTGTGTTTACATGTTTAACAAACACCTGTTTAACACACATGTTCACTGTAATAACTCTGATCAATATAAACAGTAACAGAGCTCTGTCTCTGTGCTTCACCTGTTTAACACACACTTGCACATGAAGAGAATCTGCTCTCTGTTTATTCTGTCCTGAAGCATCACGGATCAATTCACCGGTAAAATGCCTCATTATTAAATGATTTATTACTTCAAGGGAAAATAGAAACCATGCAACTCTTTTCAAACCCTGTGCTCATTAATGATCAGCCTCATATGAAACTTTATTAACCTGACAGGAAATATAACAAGTGTTTTTACTAACAGACAAACTTTACTGTCAGACTTCTCTTCATGAAGAGAACGAGAACAAACGGGGAGACTAACAGGAGGAATAACTGATCATTAATATATGTTATATCTATGATATTAGACTCTATTACTCTATTTCATTAGACAGTGAATCTGACAAAAACAATCAGATATAACATAATCCATCCTCTGCGATCAGTATTTTGTTTTTAAAACTCACATCAAACACTTTTCAATCTCAGCTCATCACATACAGACTGTTTAGAAACCGATGGATGTTTATGATCTGTTTCAGGGAACCCTTAGTGACTGTTTTAAGGTCCATCTTTTCTCTCTTATTAATTAAACTCAGCTGATGTTAAGTTTCAGTTAAGGCAGAGCCGCTGCAGCGTCCAATCGGTGAGTGATATTCGATAAGGGGGCGTGTCTGTCAGAGAAAAGACTTCCGCAAAGTCTGCTCTCGTGTTTCCTCGATTATCCCTCCACAGATCAGTCTCCTCGCTCCTCGCTCCTCTCTCCTCCAGCAGCGTTAAGAGCTTTGGTACGCAAGTTAAAATGGCGCGTCAGTAACTACTTCCGGTTCGGCCGAGGAGCGAGGAGACTGCTGTTTAGAGCTTTGAGAAGCCCACTCTGCCTGGTTGAGTTCCACATTTCCAGTATGGCTGCCGCCGACGATTGGCTTCAAAACAGCGCTCGGGAACAGATGGGTGACGAATACTACGTCCATTATTTATACAGTCTATGCGGCAAACGTAACTTTTTCGTTAGCAGTTTCAATCTCAGGCTAAATGTGTTACTTTCAATATCTTCAACAATACATTTGGGGCGCTGGTGGTCTAGTGGTCTAAGCGCCCCACGTTTAGAGGCTGCTGTCCTTGTCGCAGAGCTCGCCGGTTTGACTCCCGGCCGGTCGACCATTTCGCTGCATGTCTTCCCCCACTCTCTACTCCCCACATTTCCTGTCTCTCTTCAGCTGTCCTGTCATTAAAGGCAAAAATGCCCAAAAACATGACTTCAAAAACAAAATACTATAGTTTGATTTATTGGGGGAACACAAAACTCTAGATTCCTGACTTAAAGCTGACCGGTCACCACAGAAGAAAAGAGGAAGAGAGGAAAACAGCAAGGGATGCGTGAAGACACAGGGAGCTCGATGAAGCAGACGTTGATGGAATTGAAGAGGAGAGACATGAAGTAAATACCAAACTACTTGAGTCATCATCATTGTAAAGTAACAATACTTTTATTTGAGTACTGCTGCTAAGGCATCAAGGAGCAAGTGTTTTGGCTTACTTATGGGGGAGCTGTTGTGCCGTCCAGTCTCTGGTCTGTCCTCTTCTCTCTTTGTTTACTCCTGCCAATACAAAAATAAAGTCCAGTCATAATGGGGTGTGTCACTGTAGACAATTATATTCAGGGATTCAATATGACTGGGCCTGCCCACTTACTGCTACAAAGAAAAAGTACTCAAGAGTGAGGTGATGAAAGCTGTGCCCTCTGAGATAACAGTCACATGTTGACAGCATGAAGTGCATGCAGGCTACAGTAGTTCTCACTCAGGCAGAGATACTCTGCGTGCAAGTGTTGTAAAAGCTCTCTCAAAAAAGAGTGCATGGCATGCCCACCGTTTGAGTTACATGTGCGACCCCCTTTTATACTTGCTTTCAGATTTGTGCAGGGTTAAGCCTCCTCGATGGGGACAAATTACTGTCTCTCTTCTCTGCTGGAATATGATGCAGCGTTTTAAAGTGAAACAGTGCGTTAAAGTTAGAAGAAATGGGTGACAGACAGCCAAAGCCGTCCAAGGACACAAGTCCATCAAATCTATTAACCTTGAATTAGCAGCCGCCACTGAGTCACACACTGAAACTCTTATATTGATCAGGGAAAGATTGATCATGGAGTGTTCCACGCTGGAGCTCCTCTCAGTACAAACCAGATGAAAATACACAATAACACAACTCTCAAAGTAGGACTTTTTTTTTAACCTTTACAGAGTCTTTTAAGAAGCATGGAGGTTATTAAAGTCATCAAGTTTGGGCAGATCACTACATGCATGTTATTTAAACTGCAGGGTTTAAAGGATTTACAACTGATCCTTGATCTGCCCTGGAGTGACATGAGCTGTCTTAGGCTGGTTGAAGACCAGACGATGAACTGCAGTTTTTAGCACTTCTGCATTGGACTCATATTTTTAGACCAGGAGGTTGCTGCTTGGTTTTGACCAATCAGAAGCAAGCATCTGACACTGCTGGGTGATTACCAGGTTTACTACTTAAGCATGTTGTTGTACTTTCTTCTTTGTTACCTCTTGTTTTTGAAGCAGTCTCATGGATTTTGAATATCAGCCGCCTCTTTCTGTGATCTTCACCCACGTTACGCTAAGTAGCCTCACTCTGAAAGGAAAACAATGCCAGAGTGTGTGCACATTGGTGATTGATCCGTGCAGTGCGGTGCCAAATCTCACCCCATTGAAAATGGCAAACATAAAGTCAATGTCAGAGTGAATAATGAGCGGAAACTGAATGGCCTTTCAGGCTGAATATCAGGCAGTGTTTTCCCTGAACCCTGAGAAGATCACCTTTGAGTATCTGCAACACCACACTGCCCACCTTTATCAGTCTTCCTAAACACCAGTGGCACACCACGTTTTGCCTCTGTCGAAAAGAGCAATATTTCTTGTCACAGTGGAATAAAGTTTAGAATGGATTATTTACCCCTCTGCCAAAACTACTTAGAGCTGAAGAACAACTCAGAGAGAGAGAGAGAGAGAGAGAGAGAGAGAGAGAGGGGAAGGACAGTGTGGGGGAAAACAGAGAGATATTGGCATGCAAGCATTTGTCCATGGTCGGGCAGAGATTGGTGAATCGATAGTCTGATGGAGGGATGACAGAATGACAGCTGCATGCCGATCGCTGAAGGACATCGAGTAAGAGCAGCAGATAGGAGGAGAGAGAAAGAAGGTGAAGAAACAGAGTGTTAGCAGAGGCAGAGGGGGAGAGAGAGTTATAGAGGCTGACAGCGAGCAGTAATGAATGATAATTGTTCATCAAGTGGACGTGCTCAGTATGTGTGGGCGAACATTCACCCCGGTCATTTCTTCAGCCTTCTACACATCAGCGTCACGCCTGTCAGAACACACACACACACACACACACATACACACACGCACGCACACTGGTGCTAGAAGTTCCCACAGGAGCCGGCCTCTCCTGACAAATGCACATTTAACTACCTGCGATGGTTTAGGCCTGTGATAACATAAATCCTGCCACGTAATGTTTGTATAACAGCTTTGGAAACATGAGAGGATGAGTCACTTTAGTTTTGGGAAGTGGATACAAAGGTCAGCTGTCCTGATGAGAAACTTATTTACACCCAGTGTCCCGAGTCACACTGTAAACGTGGCTTTATAGATGAAACAAATACAAATAATGATTACAACTGCTGCTGGTGTGAGAGTGTACTAGCTTCTAATATCCTCTTTCTTCATATAAATCATATATAACCTTTAATATTTATACTTAAGACATACTCTTCAGTACAATAACATACTGTGCTATCAGACTGCATCATATGCTAGTATATACTTACCACAGGAAGTAAGCTGGATATAAACTGTGAAGCTTGTGTCATATCTGTCATGAATCAACTTCACAATAGGCGGATAAGAAGTCTTCCTCTCCAACCAGCTCATCATCTGTATGTGGACAGGACTCAGCGGTGTCCGGATGAGTGCCCACAGCACAGCACTGTGATTGGAGGTGCAGACAGCTCATCTCAGTCTCAATCAGGTGCAGAATAGAAGCCCCAATCCAGTCCTATAACGAGGGATTCTCACAGCAGTTTTGTCGAAGTCAACAGAGGACCATGCTTTAGAGAAGCCACTGAAAGACTAATGGCTCACATTATAGTATAAATCGAAAAATTGGCAAACTTTTATGAATTAAATAATTACATTAATTCATTTTTTTAAACCTTTATTTAAAGCTCCTGTTAGGAGTATTTGAGTGGTCATGAATTGGACTGAAATTAACAGTGATGCCTCTTTATGACCGACGAAAGCAAACAAGAATTTTACAAAAGGTATTCATCATTGCTGTTTTGCTATCTGCTGCTAGGGGGTAGGTGTCAGATGAGGTGATTGACAGCACGTCAAAGAAAAAACAGTTTTCTGCAGTAAATATTCTTCATGAGTGAAATCTTTGACTATTAGTTGAAAGCAGGAGGATATTTTTTATTTGTCAGAAAACATAATTTACACATCTACAGGACAAAATAAGCAAGATCACTTTGTCCACAGGGGGCGCCAAAGTCGACACAAACAGAAAGTTCCTCAGTGGAGCTTTACCCAGGAAGTCCCATTGAGATCAAAGCTCTTTTTTACAAGAGAGACCTGGTGAAGGAAGCAGCTCTACAAAATCACAAACACGACATGGGTTCATCACAACAGACAATAATGCTCATAACAGGAACATTGAATCTTTTCAGAATGAATTCATGAGTAGTTTTTACACACAGTCGCCCCAAAAAACAATTTTCATGTTTAGCATTTGTCACCTTCATCAGGTTCAAACTGCAGGTGTGTTTTGGAACAGTTGTTAATGACACAATTTAATGACATAGTATAAAACAGAAGAGCAAAGAGTATTATCACAAAGTAAAATGCACATGTAACATGAAGAGATTGCTGCAGGCTCTTACTTTTCCTTCTCTTTTAGTCTTTTGTTCCTCTTGTTGCTGATCCATTCATCAGGGCTTTTTAAGTACCCCAGGTGTGCACACAAAGCAAGGCTATGCAAGCCTGTCTTGAGTCAGTCTTGATTAGACGAGCCTGGGTGGCATTAGTGGAGCGACGTGAGGCTTAATGTGGAGATGGCGTCAGTTGAAGCCGGTACTTTCCAGGTGAGTATGGCTTTCTTTAGCTGCGTTGATGGAATACTCCTCCATGCCTATCCAAACACATTTACAAAGTAATGTCTTCAAGAAATAAAGAAACAATCATTGAAGCCATAAAAAAAACAACTTCAGCTGTCAGACACTTCTCAATGATTTGATTGTTGAAGTAATCATTGGATCAATCCAGATCACACCTCAGGAGCATAGTCATGTAAACGACCCCTGAATGCATCAACCACCAGAATCCCCATTCCTGTAAAAGTGCACCTGGTCCTCTCACACAGGTGTTTTTAATTCAGTCAATCATGCTCTGATATTAAGATAATTATGGGACATTTTACAGCAGAAGTCAAACAGCAAACCAGGAGGATAGACAACACTTCCAAAGTGTACCTCGGACCAAAAATGTCACGTATTGCCTAGAAATGAAATGATGTTAGAACAGCCTCCATGGAAAAAAAACAGAAATAAATGTTCTCCTCCATCCA
Organism: Notolabrus celidotus; assembly: GCF_009762535.1. NCBI lineage: Eukaryota > Metazoa > Chordata > Actinopteri > Labriformes > Labridae > Notolabrus > Notolabrus celidotus. The sequence continues at coordinate 31,068,015 of NC_048286.1, forward strand.
GCCCATCCACCCCTCCTCATGCACTCAATACAGTCACCTGCCAGCAGACACTCTTCAGGGACCGTCTTTCGAAGATGGCAAGTAGAAAGAGGTTTGTGCCATCAGCACAGCATGATAAAACTGCAGTGAGATGTGACTTCTCGTGTTCAGGTGTTTGGATCTGCAGTTTTCTCTCCAGTGCTGAAACCCATCAGAATCTCATGCATGATTCCAGACACTCAAAGTTCACGCAATTTCTCTCTCTCTCTCTCTAAATACATCAGTACATCATCAATGACTACATTTATAATAAGAATAATTACTTCTTTTTTGTATTTATCACCTTTAAAAACACATGTTTAGGAAAGGATTTGACAACCAAAGCATGGCAGGAATCAGAAGGATGACAGAATGAACCTTTAACAGACCGGGAGACGTGTAGAAAGTTCTAACAATGCAAACAACCAAATACAACGCAAAACATTAACAAGAATAAAAGCAAATTAAACAGAATAAAGTGATGGAACAGTAAACAAATAAATCCCTGTTATGGAGGTTTAAAAAACACATTAAATGAAAATAAAAAGGTTTTAAGAAGAAAAGAAAATAGAAAAGGATTAAGAATAAAATAACAAATAAATGAACAAGGAAGTATTAAAACAATAAATAATCAAATAAATACATTTACATTAATTACTTAAATGAAATAAAATAAATACATTTTAAAAAATCAATCAAATGGGGGTCACATAAAAGCACATTTATAAAAGTGAGTTTTAAGAAGTGATCTTAAATATGTCACTCACTCTGTGAGCCTTATCTCCTCGTTCCAAAGTTGAGGGGCTCCGATGGAGAAAGCACAATCCCCTTTGGATTTGAGCCTCGACCTTGGAATGATCAGGAGTGCCCAACTTGAGGATCTAAGGCTGCGAGATGGCTCGGATGTGGGGTCAGCATTTCCACAATGTAGCTTATAGGGCGAGACCCAGGCGAGCTTTAAAAGTAGTCAGTTAAATCTTAATTTCAAAGATCTAACGAGGACAGGAGTGATGCCGTCTGTTAAAACCAGTTAGAAGCCTAGCTGCTGAATTTTGGACCAGTTGGAGGCGAGAGAGGTTTATTGGTGATACCAGGGAGGAGGAAGTTGCAGTAGTCTAAACAGGAGAAGATGAGTGCATGAATAACTTTTCCAGGTCAGCTTGTGACAGAATACATTTGATTTTGGAGATGGATCTGAAGTGGAGGAAACTGGACTGGGCGTTTTTCTTAATGTGAGGATTGAAGGTTAAGTCTGAATCAAAAATGACTCCTAGGTTCCTCACAGTTTGTGTGATGTTTGATTACAGTGGACTGAAGGAGCTTTCAATCTGAGCAATGTCCAGTGTATGTTGCTGCAAATCAATGCAAATTCAAGTTAAAAGCAATCAGTAGAACTGGCTGCTATGCATTAGTAAATCCTTTCTTCTTCTTGTTGTGCGGAGAAGGCTTAGGAATCATCTAAATCAGAAACTAAAGCACTGCTGTACACTTAACATGAAGGTTTCTTCTGATGGCTTAGTGTCAGGAGATCAAAGTTGAGACATGGTTACAGTAAAAACATGAACAAGAATGTGTTCAACAGAAAAGATGTAATTGAAACAAAGATGGTAGCATGGGCAGATTTGAGAGAGGGAGGGAGGGAGGGAGAGAGAAAAAGCTGCAGAAGTAACTAAATACAGACTTGAAGGAAGACTGATAGAGGGGATAGAAAGATTACTGTTGTCAGAAAGAAAGAGGCAGGCAGCGGGAGCACATGGGGAATTGACTCCCCATCATCATATCCCGAGGACAGAGAGTCGAGAGGAGGCTTGCGCTAGCTGTCTTGAAAATAATGAAATATACAGCAGAGGAGTGCGAGGTGACCCGACTTGATCCCTACAATCTGCTTCAAGCTATTCTACATGGATACATGGAGCAGAGAGGACCAGAATACAAATCTGTTAACAGGATTGGCTCGTTTTAAAGTTCCAGACAAGTCGCAGGGGTGAAGAAGACTAAAGTTTGTATGATCAGCTCAATCAAAGTCTGGCATTACAACTGTTAACTGCCTATGTGTAAATGCATTGGGAAAAAGTGTCATGAATACGGCCAGATCAGACCACATTTTCCCAGGTTTTCCAAAAACATCAAAACAGTATTGTGAATTTTTCTAGCCACAATAATCATGAGGTCCAATCCTGATATTGTGACAGCACTATTATGGAGTCATCCACTCCATGGAGGTCTATAAGTGGACATGAAATACTGCTCCAGGCCAGCAGGTGTGTTCAGTGAGACAGCTGAATGATTGACAGGAAAGGAAGAGGAAGACAAAACTTTGAGTTTATTGATGATCAGAGTGACAGCACCAGGGTGCCTCTGAGGACAATATCATATGTAATAAACACAACTTTATTTGAGGATGGTCACTGAACAACCTGAACAATATCTTTCAGACAGATGAAGCCCAAAATAAAGAGTAATGAAATCATGTGTTCTATTCTTTTAAAGCCTTTTCTTCATGTACTGAGGGTACATTTTTATCTCTGAGCGTGAGTTATAAACAGTGCTCTGAACACCTCCCTGAGGTCAGTAGTCTTACAACACAGTTCCAGGGTTCAGGATTAATTGCCGGTCTGTGCGTTTGGACTGCAATATATTCCAAAACCTCAGACCTGCAATAAAACAAAGCTTGCTTATTTTTGTTCTTCGCCCACAAAAATCTACTGCAGACACCTGGCCTGTAAAAACTCTGCTCAGTGGTCATGTAAGGGTCATCATTACAGAGTTTTCAGGAGGACAAAGAACTGAACAGGATGTGGATACACTAAAATAAGTTTGAAGCTGAAGTTATAACGGGGGTCATGGCAAGTAAGGGATGATGTATAGTTAGCAGGTGGTTATGGGAAAAAGAATCCTGATAGGTTGAGTCAACTCACCTGACATAGATTAACCATAGACTGTATAAATAATGAACGTAGTATCTGTGACATCACCCATCTGTTCCTGATTGCTGTTTTGAAGCCAATCAACGGCGGCAGCCATATTGGAAATGCAGAACTCACATAGTGTGAAGTAAAGGGGGCGGAGCTTGAGCCTCCTAGCCAACAGCTACGTGTTCCCAACTGTAGCCAAGCCGTTTTTTGACCCAGGCTGTAAACATGTTTATTTCTGCTGCAAAGATCGTCCTTTTTTAATTGGGGTCTATGTGGTTTCCGGTCTTCCTGCAGCCAGCCTCAAGTGGATTCTTGATGAATTGCAGTTTATTTATTTTTTTATATAATTTTATTTTATTGAGTGTGCAGGTCCAAATACATCAGTACATCCTGTGATTCAAATAATTAGTCATCTTGATTCCAAAGAATACAAAAATAAAATAAAATAAAATAAAAATAAAAACACAACAAAACAGCAAATAACAAAAATTAAACAAAGAAATCAAATTTCATTTCATAGATCCCATGTTGTTCATTCACATTACAGTTATGTTAATTTGATTGTATCCCTTACACCCACTCTGACATGTTTACACTTGTCCACCATACACCTTCACCGACATATAGACTCACACCAATACCAATACCAACACCCACCCACCCACAATGAATTGCAGTTTATAACACTTCCACATGGGCTCCATCGTTTGAGACCGGAGGTTGCTGCTTGGTAGCTAGCAAGAATATAGGAAACTTCAAAGATAGGCCAATAGAGAGCAGAGCGGGGAGAGCGCTCACTCTGATGCTGTTTTTAAAACCCAACTGAGAACAGCCTGCTTACTTTTTAACTTTTTAATCTACTTTTAATAACTTACTTAACTTATCACTTGCTAACTTATTCAAATTGTTCACTTAACTTTAGAGGCAGCCCACTGTGTGCTGTGTGTCTGATTCCCGTTCTGTCACATCTGCAGCTCTTATACAGACACAACACCACTACCAGTGTTATCAAGGATTAAAGGACTCATGTCTCAGCAGGATGCAGAAAACTCCATGCATTTATCTTTAGCAGACTAGACTACTGTAATGGTGTCTTTACAGGACTCCCTAAAAAGTCCATTAGACGGCTGCAGCTCATACAGAATGCTGCTGCTCGAGTCCTAACAAGGACCAAGAAAGTAGACCACATCACTCCAGTTCTTAGATCTCTACACTGGGTTCCTGTCTGTCAGAGAATAGACTTTAAAATCCTGCTGATGGTTTATAAAGCACTGAATGGTTTAGGCCCAAAATACATTGTTGATCTGCTACTACTTTATGAACCACCTCGACCTCTGAGGTCATCAGGTACTGGTCTGCTTTCAGTCCCAAGAGTCAGAAGGAAACATGGTGAAGCAGCGTTTAGTCATTATGCACCACATATCTGGAACACACTCCCTGAAAGCTGCAGGTCTGCTCCAACTCTCACCTCTTTTTAATCCAAGATTAATACTTTTTTATTTCCCACTGCCTTCCTATCTTAGCTCATTTTAAATGGAGTGACGCCTGCGAGCTAGTTCAGGCAGACAACTCGAGCTGCAATGCCATACACGTCACATGTCCCACTCTCATATCCATCATCCAATCCTGCCCTCTGCCTCTCAAATTGGCGGTCTATTTAAACTGGGGAAAATCTCCCATCTCTCCCTCTGCCTGTCAACGCCTCTGCTGCTGCATGCCATTGCTGATATTTTCTTCTTCCCCGCCGCCTCCCCAGCTTCCGCCTGCAGGCTCCGGGGGTGTTTAGTATGTTTTGCTCATCACTCCTCGATGTCTGCATGTAAACTTATCTGCAGGCAGTGATGAGGCCGGAGCCTGGGCGCCAAACATGAATATGTATTTGCTGCTAAAATAAACAATTTAAACGTGAGATGTCTGACTGAACTCACTTTAAATTAAAATTTTAATGTAATTTTTAAAATATTCTAATTTTCCTTCTCTTTTCTGTTTTATTATATTTGTCATTTTAATTATGTTCTTTTATGCCTGTCTGAATGTCTCCAATGCTTTTAATGTTTTAATGTAAAGCACATTGAGTTCCCCTTGTGTATGAAATGCGCTATACAAGTAAAGCTGCCTTGCCTTGCCTTACCTGTTCACATTTGTGGGTCAACAAATACCAACATTTGGGATCTCACTAGTAACATTATCTGCTGCAGACATATAGAGAGCAGAATAGAGAGACAGAGATATCACCGGACCCTGTTGAACATTGGTATGAGCTCCACACCTCTGCACAACGATGGACAGAGAAATCAGATAGTAGATGTCCACAGATTAAGATCCCACTTCACACTTAAACTGGATTGATGACTGAGGGAGAATATTTTATGAATCTGATCCTTTTAAAATACAAATCCTTTGTTTTCAGCCTTCATAGCTATTTACACTACATCAAATGTTGTTTGTGTCTCGTGACTTTTACTGTATCAGGTCTGTGTGCACAATGAGAATGAAGAACAAGAAATGGATCCAACTCTTGGTGCCATGGAGTTCATTCTTTGATGCCGTGGTAATGAAAACACTTTCTCTAATTTACAACTCTGGTATCTTGACAGCCTTGGTTGATACATGTCACACAGAGATTTGATGTTTGGATGCTGTAACAGCTTAAAGGCTTCACTGCAGAATGAGAGTCAGAACGTGAAGCTGAGAAAAGAAGAGAAGCTTGATATATCTCTCTTCTCACCTGATGCAGATCTGTGGGATTATAAATTCATTCCTTTCCTCTCACACAGCTCCTCCTCCTCCATATGGCCCTTCTGATTTTTTGACAGTTTAATCAATAACTGTGAGAACACAAAAGTCTCCCGAAGACTGAAAGTAGAGAGCCAAAACTCTTCTTCTTCTTTTTGGTAACAGCACCAGTAAACAAACACTGGAGCTGCTTCACTGGCAATTAAAGTGGAACAGACTTTGTGGATAAAATGGAGCCTTGGGTTCTCTTCCTTTTTTAAACTTCTCTCTGTTGAAGAAAGTTCTCCTCAGGAACTGAAACTGATGAAGCCAAGATGGAGAAGCAGTGACATTATGAAAAGTGAAAGTGTTTTTGATTGGATGGGTATTTAAATTGAAGCATTTGTTGATGACTCTTGATGTGGGCTGTTAAATATCTGTTTGCTTCACTGAGTGCTCGTAATTCTTCCACTTATTGCTGTGGAAAAAGCCTCATTTGTGATACCATTTGAGCACAGACCACCCTCCTCCTCTTGGTTTAGTCCGAGTTAAATTATATTATATTAAAGGAATGTGCATTTTGCCTCACGCTGAGCTCTCACCCTGAAATTGACTACAGAGAAGACTTTAAGAATACCAAATTGAAAACATCCCCAGGAGAGTGCATTAGGAGTCCAGACCTGCTGTGATTTCATTCACTGGCCGTTTTAAGTATTGGACATTAAAACTTGCTTCACAATAAGGGCCGTTACGAGAGTTTCCCTCTCACTTCAGGTTTTTAATGACTCACCAAAGACCATCTGCGTGGGTCTGGATACCCAGACATGAATTATAGTTTATAAAAAGCTGCTTAACTGAAGTTCACTAAATAAAAACTCTCCCTCCCTCTTCTCTGTGTTCCTGTTTTCACCAACTATTGCCTCTTTTTTTTTTTTTCAGCTCCAAACACCAGACGCTCTTCGAAGAACTCCCAGCTGGGAGCGCTTGAGTGTCCCATGCAGGCTCTGGGATTGTTCAGCTGAGGCGCTTAAAGCTGAGGTTGGTAATCAGATTTAGATACACTTTTTGTCATACTGGTTAAAATGATCTTTATGTCCTGATGACAATCAATACATGATGTGTTCCTAAAAAAAGAGTGAAAAAAAACTGCTATCTACAGCCGGAGTAAACCTGGGAAAACACCAACCAATCAGCCTTTTTTGGCTCCCCAAATTTTAAACCAATCAAATCCCGTCCAGCCGTTCTGCCCTCCTCCTGCGCGTACATTTCCCCGGCGTGCACTCCTCCGAGTCCCCGTCTCCTGCCTCTACTTCCCCTGACTCTATTTACTGCCCCTCTCACTCGTCCTCAGGCCTATCCCCTCTGACCTGATGAGGTGCTTTGCCCAGGACTGTAGTCCGGATCAGAGTCTAAAAAGCTCTCACCAACAAGCAGAATAATTAATGACGTTCAGTAAGTCCTACAGAAAATATATATTTATTGTAGCGTCCGTCCGGACGCTGTAGTGATGACGAGCCGATTCGTGAACACGTTGATCTTTATTAACCGGTCACTGTCGGCCGTGATCACACCAACCAACAAAACAACAATCAAAGTTTGAATTAATGAAAAACTTCTCCTCTCCTCTCTCCCACTCGCACAATCTACACCTCTCCTGATGCCTTCACTGACCGTCAACACTGTAGGAATTAAGAACATCTACACTGAACACGTTTAACAAACAGTAGAGCTGTTACAGTATTATATATGTGTTATAACTTTTCTCCTGATATCGTGTCACCGGTACAACTGGATAATGCTAGCATGATAGTTGTGAGTGCTAACAGCAGCCATGTTTGTTTGTGATTTTAACTTTCACTATGAGAATATTTTGGTGAGGACCGGTTTTGAATCAGTCACCATCATATGGTCGAGAATCAGCGGCGCTCGTGCATGTGAGAGGGGGGGGGGGGCGTCGTTTTGGAGGAGCTCCGAGGGAGGAGGGGAGGGGTTAGATGGAGTCATGAGGAAAAGCTACATTCAAATTCATGCCGGTTTTCCGAGACTACCAACCCTAGCTTTAAGTTGTGTCTGGTGGGAAATCTGTAAAGGGGGTAAAGATCTCAGAACAAGGTAGAGGGCTTAGTCCGACCCCTCCTCAGCATGAAGGTGAGGAAGGAGGTCAGATGGAAAGTTGAGGGGTAATTTACCTTACATTACTTACCTGTGAGTGAGTGAGGGTCATTGAAGTGTTTTCAGGTCATAAGTAGCACCACTGTTTCTTTGTTCTCACCTCACCAGAGGAGATTTCTGTGGTGTGAGCTGAGTAAATGATCATTTTTGTTTCTCTAGTCTGCAAAATATTATTAAATATTATTGTTGCCCAAGACATTGAAACATATGGCTTTTCAAAAATACTTGATCCAGTTGTGCAGGATACCAAAATACTAGAAAGGGATGGGATAAGGGTCTCCTGGTTCCACCAGACAACCTTGATTTTCAACCTTTGTTTGGTTTTGTTGAATCATTCAGTGCCGCACTTTCATAGAGAATTTACAGCACCTCATGGAGACAAATCCCAGTCTTCCCAGTGTGATGGGTGTTAAACGGTCTTGTATTCGAAACTCCTTGCAGTACTTCAATACATGTGAAAATGTCTCTGTCGATATCATGCATGATATCCTAGAGGGAGTGGCAGAGTATGAAATGAAACTGCTGAGGCGGACAGGAGAAGTAAGAACTTAAATATGGTTACATGGAGCAAAACAACAAACCTCCTGCAGTGAAGTTTGTTGAGGACTCAAATGACCTGGGGTTAAATGCCATCCAGCCTTGGTGTTAACTTCCATATCTCCCACTTATCTTTGGAGACTTAGTTTGTCCAAATGATCTATGGAGGTTTGCATGTCGTGTTGCTTCACACAGCAATATAACAAAGTGAAGAGTGTGAACTAGCAACTACAAAAAGGAAGGGTCCAGTAAATATGGATTGGAGCTCATGAATCGAGGGGAGACAGTAAGGCAGGGCGACAGAGGGGCCGAGGACACAGATGGGACGATTAGTACAGGGACCAGGTGTGATGGGAGAAAGGAGGGAAAGTCCCACGGCATCTGGTGGAGAGGTGGAAAGTGGCAAAGGACCTTGGGAAGTGGGAATGTGACTGGTGACAGGGGAACAAGGAGACAGACTTCAACACCACATGTGATAATCTGAGAACAACAGCTGACATAATGGCATTCCTTCCATTCCTTTTACACAGAGTTTAACAGAACTTAACACATATTAGATGAACAGTTTGTAGCACACTAAACCATGCTGTGGTAGACTGAGGGCTTGTTTCTTTAGTCCTGCTTTTGCACACGTGCGAGTCGATGAGCCAACGAGGGCACTGACTATTTCCGTAAAGCCAATTATTCTTTCCAGTGACCTCTATGAGCCAATCATCTTCTTGCTGTCAGACTCGTCCCTGTCACTCTGTCTCTCACTCCTCAGCTGTCAGCTGTCATTTCAGTGTCACATCTTTGCAGCCATCCTCCACTAAATTCATGCACTGTTTTTGTCCCATGCTGTCCTGTAATTGAGTTTGGAGCGATGAATTAACTGTATTTATTCATAAACAGTGGAGGCAGGATTCTCAGCAGTATGTTCTCAAACCCACACTACTTTAAGTTTGACAAAGAAGATAAGTCATAAGGAGGGACTGAAGGTCAGGGAGCTCTAGGGACCTACACCCTGCAGAAGTCATATTGGTTGGCAGTGCAAGTGTCATTGTTAATTTCCTCCTGACACAGTTGTCATTTTAATGCCGAGGGTCCAAGTGAACTTGGACTAGTGTTGGCGTCCATGAGTGAAAGTTGGGGTGTTGCTGTCTTGGAGATCATCATGCCTTTGTCCCCTGTGGTCTGAAGTCCTGCCTGTGTAAAACTAAGTGGTACAGCTTGTACGGCTAATGGAATAATAGATCAGAGAAAAACCTGTCCTTCTTCACCAGTCTAACAAGCAAAAAGTATTCAATGCGGAATTAACTGGATTATAAAGACTCAAGTGGAGGAGGGTGAGTGTTTCTTGTGTTTCATTATTTCTAGCTCACTTATTTTCGAGGCTCCACTAAAATGAACTGATTCAATGTGTGAGTGGTGTGTGTTCATCCCGGTGTTGGTCCACTTAAGTTTCATTCACAAACCATGTGATGCTTTTTATTTCGCTTGTTTGGTACAATCCCTCCACTGATAATGATGAGTGTTTTCAACTTATTTTGCTTGGACTGCAAAACAAACTGCTGCTCCGTCCATTTTAGTAAAAAAAATAGCCAAAGTGGGAGAACGTGTACCTTTAAGTGTGGATGAGAGGAGTTGTATCAGTGTATCAGTGTTTAACAGCATTTAAAATATAACAGTAAGTTTCTGTAGTGTATTAGCTCAGTTTTCATTCCATGGTCCAAATGTATGTCTAGATTTTTTGTATTATTTGTTGCATCTTGATTGTTTTTCATGTTTTCAATTTCTCCCTACTTCTCTCCATCATGTCTTCCCTGTCTGCTGCACCCGATCTGTGAGCCTCAGTATTGTAATACTGATACTTCAATGTCCTTTCCGAGATTTGTTGCAAAATTGAATTCAGAGTAGTGTTCGAAAGAAAAGAAAAAGATGGAAGACTGATAATGTAGCACCATTTTTTCAGACCATCAACATACCAAGAAACATCCCACCAAACCATGAAAGCTACTCTACCACCTCTGTTCAAAGAGGGATAATAACTACATGCCCTGTGTATCAGACAGCCTCATGACACCTGTCTAAAGAACTACTTGCAATGTTTAATTTTTTCATTGTTGATTATTGTTTGATTAGCGTACAGAGTATGACAGTTAGACGTCTGGGTCTGAGCATCTTCATAACTGCAGAACTCATGAAGGGTGTTCCCACTCTGCAGTGGACGGTCCCAACCAGAAGTGGTCCAAAGGAGGAAATCCAGTGAAAAGCACTAAATGAATTAGGGATCAAGTACATTAGACATTCACCATTTAGCTAGTTACAACGGTGAGGAAAAACGTCCCTTTAACAGGCAGAAACCTCGAGCAGAACCAGACTCATGTTAGACAGACATCATGCCTCAACCGAGTTGGGTCTGGAAAGAGGGATAGAGGAGAATAAGAGACAGAGGGAGTGGTGATAGTGATAAGACGAGTAGTAGGAGCTGTTGCCGCTGGAATCCAGCACGTCCATATCAGCTGGAGTCTGGAACGTCGTTTTTTTTGAGGGACAACAACTTTTCTGAAGGGTTGGTCACAGATTTAGTGTTTCTTGTTGTTTTATTTGTCAGTATGTAGACGTGTGTCTTGGTACACAGCTACAGCTATGCACATGTAGCTATGTGGCTATGCTAACTAGCGCTAGCACTTATCCATGACAAATAAAAATCATCCACTAGATCTTCAAATCTGCAGACGTGGGGAGTAAAACCGACCTTTGTGTTTATTAAGACAGCCTACAACTAGCATGCGTCCCTCCTAAGCTCCTTGTTAGCACACATGTGTGCATGGAATGAAAAACGGAGGAGGGATTCAGTATTATTTTATACAGTCTATGGGCTGAACAAGCTCCGAGCTCTGACTCCGTGACAGACCGGATATTGTTGTTACGTAACAAAAACACTGAAGTCTGAAACGGCTCGTTTCACACACATTTACAGAAAGGTGGAGAAATCAGAACAGGGGCAGAATGGATTTTTTTCATTCTCGGGGGGTTTGTAGACATGCCAGGGAAACATATTTCAGGTAGAGAACCATTAAAAAGTCCATTTTGCATGATATGTCACCTTTAATGCTTGCATTAGATTTATCTTTGTCTGTTCTTACTTTTCTTTCCTGGCTTGTTGACGACTTACCGCCTTAAAATATTGCAGTTTTTGGCATGACTCTTTTTGGGTGTCTCATATAAAACTCTTTGAATTGCATAGTTGTTCAAATGTACTACAACAATAAACCTACCTTGCCTTGCAAACTGACCAGTGAGTCAGGGATCAGGCTGCTTGCTAGTTGCGTTCCCATATTTGGATGATGAGTTTATGGATGTGAGGAAGATGTTGACGGGGGAGTGAGAAGGATATGAAAAGGTCTACAAGAGTGGAACATGATATGTGCTGTATCGTGTGTACTTAAGACCTCTACACATTCATTGATATGCACTGAAATGATTGGTAATTAGCTTTGACAACAGTGCATGAGATACTTTCAATAAGAAAGGAAACAGACATCTGATGGAGGAGATGACTTTATGCACACAGTCCCAGAAATAGCACTGGATATAGATATACTCCTCCTCCTCCTCCTCCTCCTCCTCCTCCTCCTCCAGGAACGATTGATCCTGTGTGTTTGTATGTGAGCCAAAAGAAAATCACTACAGCAGAAAACCGTACTGTACTGTGTAGTTTCAAATCTCTATCTGTCCCTTTCCTCTCTGTGTGACCTTCTTCTATCCTTCACAGAAGTGTTCTCCTCTACCTGTCAACACATTATATGTGGGACGGGTTGGTATTGGAGGCGATGCTGTAGGTATCCGGGTAAACAAGCTTTGAATGACTTCGGAGAGGCAATGAATTTTGAAGGAGGCTTCAAAGAATAAAGTTTGGGCTTTTTTTTTTAAGACAGCTGTCTGTGTGTGACTAAGACTTTTTTGGGGACATCCAAAGATTTTTTTTAGTATTTTAGATTCTGCAGAATATTGACAGCAGTGTCTGCCAGTAGTTGTTTTCAGTGCCAGTGTAAATTTACATGCAACTAAAGGAAGCCTTCAGAAATACATGAAAGCCTCTTTCAGTTATTTCCATAAGAAAAGGAATGACTTATTTAATGGCACTTTGGGAAGCTGTTTTGACAGTTTTAACTTGTTTAAAAGAGAGACAAAGCACTGTTATTAAGAATATGGGTATTTTTGCCAAGAAGTATTCATCCCTCTAGACTCAATATTGTTTCAATGTCACTGCTGCAATGGACTTGAGTGCAGCCACTTTGCAGGGCAAGCAATGTCAAGCAGATTCACTGATGGAGGACATCAATCAATCAATCAATCTTTATTTGTATAGCGCCAAATCACAACAAACTTTATCTTAAGATGCTTTTACAAACAGGAGGTCTAGACCACTCTATGTCAAATTATGAACAGAGACCCAACACCAAGGCAGGGTAAGACTTAGTCTGATCCCACCTTAATCCACCGTGAGCATTGCACATCGCAGTATTTAGCTAGTTACAGCGGCAAGGAAAAACTCCCTTTAACAGGCAGAAACCTCCAGCAGGACCAGACTCATGTTAGACACACATCTGCTGAGACCGAGTTGGGTCTTGAAAGAGGGATGGAGGAGAATAAGTGACCGAAGGAGCGGTGATAGTGATGAGACGAGTAGTAGTAGCTGTTGCCGCTGGAGTCCAGCACGTCCATATCAGCTGGAGTCTGGAATGTCCCCAGCAGCAGGAGGATGCCTACAGCAGCTCAGAGGAACCTACGAGACAAGGGAGCTCAGGGACTCCAGAAAGGTCTATGGTTAGTAACTTTAATGGGACAGGTAGAGTTGAAATAAGTGATGAAGGAGTGTTACAGATGGAGGTAGTCTGTGACCTCCAGGGCTCCTATCAAGCCCATCATCGAGAGCACCTGCCCTCATTGCACTCAGCTTGAGCTCATCAGCCTGGCTGCTCAATAAAAGGAGTTGTTGTCCCTCAGTTTGGTGTGTGCAACAGAGAAGTCAACACCTTCAGTTGGGTTTTCTGGGTTTTGTGTGAAGAGTGTTGTGGAGAAAAAGAGGGTGACAAAAGAGAATTAAAAAAAGTTTTGATCTCTCAGGAGATTTGTGCATTTGTTTTTTTCTCCCAGCCAAGTGACTACACCGTTTGTTTGGGCCATTTCCTTAGTTTGTCTACTTATTTGTAGTAGAATTAGTGGATGGCTGTGGAGTTTTACACCTCCACTCCACCTTTTAGACCCCAAAGGCCTTACATTTGTTGTTTATAAGGGTTTAAGTTTATTTTTGTTCGCGTCCTTGTCCATGATCTCTGTCCTTTTTATGTCATGCGACTTGCAGACCCATAACAGGAGTGAGCTAGGATCCCAGTGTGTCAGTGTGCCATTTCCCCCGGCAGTCTGGTCCAAGCCTGAACCAGCTCTAACTATAAGCTTCATCAAAAAGGAAAGTTTTAAGCCTACTCTTAAAAGTAGAGAGGGTGTCTGCCTCCCGGACCCTGACTTGTTGATGATTCCAAAGGAGAGGGGACTGATAACTGAAGGTTCTACCTCCCATACTACTTTTAGAGATTTTAGGTACAACTAGCAAGCCTGCATGTTGGGAGTGTAGAAATCTAGAGAGGTAATAGGGCCCTATGAGCTCTCTAAGATACAAAAGTGCCTGATCATTAAGAGCTTTGTAGCTATATGTGACATGCAGCTATATGTGCAAGGACCCCTTCCTTTCTGTCTGATCATCAATGTGTGCTCATATTCCTGCATGTGAAATTAATACCAGTCAGTTGAAAGGAGTAAAGGCTCGTCATTTATTTGCCCTGAAAACCCAGGATGATTACAAGCAAGATGATCTGTCAAGAATTGGAAAATGTAAGCAGATGTATATTGTGACGATGAGCGAGCATCATCCTGAAGAGTTTGACATGCTGCAGTGTGACAGGCAACATCGTGATGAAAGACCTTGAAGTCAGTAAAAAAGCAGTGAACCATTTCAGACACACTGAAGGAGGTCAGAGGGTGAAAGAGACACAAAAAGGTCGTGACAAAGATCATTTTCCCCTCCTCAGATCTCTGAGGTGTCAGCACATCAAAAAACTTGCCTTTTTTCTTTCCTATCCTCAGAACTTTTCACTGTCTGACCCTAAACTCAACATCAAGGGAAAATCAACTAAAACAGAGAAACAGCTCCTCATACATGACCGCAGAGTTGGACTTAATGAGAGAACACAAACCGAGCTGGTTGTAGGATGCATGATTTTAACCCAGTTAGATTAGACTGGACATTTCACTGGGGTTTGGTTTGCTCCGCTCTTACATGTATACCCAAGTGTACTGTGCTATTACTCATGTGTGAATGTTCTCAGCCTTTTAAGTGTGAGACATCATCCATTCTTCTTTTATAGAAACATTCAATGATTCATACAGTCCAAGTTTACTGGGGAGGAAAATAGTTCCATGGATGGATGGATGGATTGCCAATGGATGGATGGATGATGATGTATGAATAGCTGTTGATTGGATAATGGATGGATGATGGATGGATGGATGAATGAGTGAGGATAGATAGATGATGGATGGATGGATGGATGGGTGGATGGATGATGATGGATGAATAGCTGTTGATTGGATAATGGATGGATGATGGATGGATAAATGAGTGAGGATAGATAGATGATGGGTGGATGGATGGATGGATTATGAATGGATGGACTGACAATAGATGTATGATGGGTGGATGGATGATGGATTGATGAATGGATCGATGATTAATTGATGGATAGATGATGGGTGGATAAATTGTTAATGGATGATGAATCGATTGATTGATGGATGGATGGATGGATGGATGGATAAATTGATGGCTGAATGGGTGGCTGATGAATTGATTGATGGATGAATGGATTATGAATGGATGGATAAATGATGGATGAATAGATTAATGAATGGATGGATGATGGATGGATGAATGGATGGATCAATAATAGATGGATGAATGGATGTCTGAAGTATTATGGATGGATGAACGATGGATCAAATGATGGGTGGATGGACGATAGATTGAAGAATAGATGGATGGATGATGGATAGATAATGGATTATGGATGGATGATGAATGGATGGATGGATGGATGGATGGATGGATGGATGGATGGATGGATAATAGATGCATGGATTCCATCTAGTCACATGGAAACATCTCTTCACCTCATTGTGTTTGCTGCAGGCACTGTGGACTCTGAACTCGACCTCTGGTATCCTCAGTGAGGTCTCGGTATTATTCAACCTCTTATTCTCTCTGCATACAAATCAGATGCTTTGTTTACCTCCAAATGAGGAAGCACTGAAATGAAAAAGGATGAACTGCAGTCAGACAGAAATCACAGAGTGCATTGTCTGATCCCTTGTTGTAATAAGACACATCTCTCATTATCAAGAAAGAAACAGGATTGGAAGTATTTCAAATGTTGTTATGTTTTTGGATTTGCCCCTCCCAGTGTTTCCATCCTTGGGGCTTCAAATACACAGATACTGTAATGAAGCTTATTACATAGTATACACACACACACTCTCTCTCTCTTTCTCTCTCAAAGCATGCCCCTGCCTGTCAGAAGACAAGCAGCAGTCTAAAACAGCATCTAAAGACTACTATGAAACAAAGCGGTGACTTCCTCGCACACTGTGGGGTTACATTTATGACCTTGGAGGAACTCTCCGATGCTTTTCTCTGCTTTTAGAAAATCACTCACACTCTTTTCTTCTCCCAGCTGCTGTCTCCTCTCTCTTTGAATCACAAAGAGTAGCCCTGATTGTTGAATATGCTTTCACACTTCACTGATTCTTGCCTTAGTTTGAGCTCTGTCACAGTTCTCCTCGTCTCTCTCTCTCTCTCTCTCTTGCTTCCCTTTCTTCTGTTCTTCTCTCACCAGTCTCACTTTGAGTATCTGTAGACTGCTAGAAATATAATCAGCTAGGACAAACAATAGATGCACGTTACTATATTAGTGCCTTCAAAATCTACCTTTTTAAAGCTATTTTAACTTTATTGAATAATATACCTGCATAGTTAGTAGATTAAATATACTGGAGGTTAATCTGAATTGCTTTTTATCCAACTTAATGAAGGAACAGAGTGAGTTTTTTCAATTTCAGCACATTTGGTTGTTCAGTTTTGTTAAATATCACCTCCATGTTAGGAGATAGTCCACCTTAAAGCCATCTAGGTCCTTGTGGTTTCTCATGAGAGAGCAGATCACTCCAAACATACCATTACATGGCTTTCATGAGGTCATTCAGACATGACAGATAAGTTGTATTAAACTGCATTGTGCTGATTCATGCATATTATAAATCCATTACACACTACTGTATGTTCATATCTCATACGTGTCTAAAGAGTGCTTTTGTTGACACCAAATCTCATCGCATTTTTGCTCAGGACAGCACATCTCAACATGGTGGTAAATGTGAAAGCTAATAAAGTGTGCTCACATTGCATACTTGATATCATGCAGTCATGATATCTCTGTGTGTATGTATCTCTCCAGTTGTTTCCTGTCATCTGGTATTTCTTTGTAGTCCCACAAAGACAGAAGCAAGTTTTCTTGGGTGAAGAGTCTTTCATTCATGTGTTCGGTGTGTATAACTGCCCCGTATCTAGTTCAATAGATGGATATGAAAATACATATAAGATTAATAGCCGCCGCCTTTGCATTTTAAATTAAAAAAGTACATATTAAAAGATAATTCTAGGGGGGGGGGCTTTTAAAATATTTGTTCTGAAAAATCTCAGCTTCAGAAGTCTTGTTATTTTTCAGGCATTTTTGCATTAATTGATGGAACAGCTTAAGAGAAGCAGGATTTAAGGAGAGGGGAGAAGAGATCAGGGAAGACATGCAGGAAGGGGTCAAACCAGTGACTCCTCGATTAGGACTTTAGCCTCTGTACATGGGGCGCATGTTTAAACCGCCAAGCAACATTCCTGGAAAGCTTTCAAAATCTATTTGCAGTTTTCCATCCATCCAGCAGTTCTATTGTCTTATATTTATTGACATCCTCTGCTTACCTACATATTTTAAAGATATCATGACTGCATATTTTCTCTTTAACAGACACAACTCTCCATGCCTAGTTCATGGTTTCTTATTGGGAGTTCACACCAAATGCAAATAAAATAATTCACTTAAATGAATTACATGTGAAGTCAATGTAAAAACGCAAATAGACACAAGTTCTGGTCGGGCGGCTAACAAGTGCTTTTGTGCCATTTTTCTCAGCAAGGTTCCAATATCAAATAACAGAAGACGAGCTTTGTGCTAACTCTCATGTTCAGAGTACTAACAAGCACTTTGCAAAGTGCCTGTATATAGATCAAGTGATTATTTGAACAGTTTCATCTGAAGCCTTATAAGATCTCAGACTGCAGTCAGCTGAAGTTCAGGGGTTAGTTAATAAGCGTCCAACTGGGCCCAGCAGCAGCTCTGCTTGGCTAGCTGCTGGCCTCCACCCACTCATGAGTGCTATACATCAGCAGTCTAAACTCTCACAAAGTAACAGTGGTCTTATGGGTTTAAAATATCTTTGTTAAGCATGATTTCAGGAGAACGTAGCATATATTCAATTATAATGAAAAGTCTGAAGTTAGTATATAAATGGTGGATTATTTGCAGATATGAGAGAGTTAGCAGACTCAGTGAATTTATCTAACTTTGCAGGATTAGATTTGTACCTATAGATGAGAGCAGGGCTAAGAGTGTGTGAGGGAAAGAAGCTGTTTTCAGGTTGTGGAGCTCTGAGTGCCGTCAACTGGAACAAGATGCCTTCAGTGAGGTTTTGTCTGATCTGTCCTCTTGGTTTTCTGCCTGCTGACTGTATTTTGCTGCAAGGAGCATTGGGGACTGTCTGGCTGAAGAATGAGAGGAATCAGTCTTTAAGGCTGCTGTTGCCTTAGAGAAGTACGCTGTGAGTTGAGTAGATGTGGAGTGTTTCTGTTTGGTAATATAATGATTTTAGAGTTCGTCAAACTGTCCCATGTGAGGCTACATGAAGAAAATAAAACAACAACAAAAAACGTACAAAAGAAAACACATATACAATAAGGTAAATAAATGTAGAAACCAGCAATAGTAACTTAAAAACAACAGTTGAAATAAATAAATGAATGTTAACTATTAAACTACTCATTTTATGCTACAATATATACGTTTTTGGTATTTTTTATTTATTTATGTGAAACAATATAATGGAAAAATGCCATTACACATAATCACTGAATATGATGAGAAAATGAAGAGCTGTAACCTAAAGGAAAACAAGGTTATATCTTTTCAGAGATTTGGTTCCTATGGAGGAACAAGGTAATGGGCTCTCTTATTTCAAATCATTTTGTGCTTGTGTTTCCTTGCAGCATCAAGTGGAAACCATGAAGTGGAACAGGTTTCAACATCATCTTAACACAGATTCATACCTGACGGTGGGGATGTCCTAAGCCACTCGTGATGATCAGTAGTAACCGATAAGGGCAGATGATCTGCAAAGGCTTGAAAGATCTGCATTAGGACAAAGTTGCAGCCAACGCAACTTCATGAACACATGCATAAGTGGAAAGCAAATGCAACACACTTCGAATGAAAAATCTGCTGCTGTATAAAACAACTGCATAAACAGCAAACACATTGCAAATACACAAATTATGTGAAGTGAAAAGAAAAATAAAGCACAGAAAAGCCGAAAGAACTGCAAAAGGTAAGTGCTGCAAACACACTTTTAGGAAGTGCTCCCAGCCTGCAGGGGCACGAAGTGACACAACTTTATGATTTAGAGTAGGGGTTCCCAAACTTTACAATGCCAAGGCCCCCCAAACAGCATTAGCTCCTGGCCATGGACCCCCTTTGCAAACCCACAGATTATGCTAAAGAAACATCAACTTTCGAATGTATTTCCTTACTTTTATTCACTTTTTAGTAATTATTACATCTGTTTGGCATAGGAAATTATTTTAAAAAATGTGTTGTAAAATAAATAAAAAAATTATATTAAATTTTTTTCCCTTCCCTCCAATTTTCTGAGGTCCCCCTAACGCCCCCTGGAGGCCCCCACTTTGAAAACCACTGACTTAGAGGACAGAGAGAAGTGGTCACTGAATTTTGTCTGTTTTAATTTAGTGTCACATATGCAATGGCAATGAGTGTATGGTTAAATGGTGGCATGTTGTGGGTGCCTTTGTGTGAATGTGCATTTATTCATTATGTATTTTTGTACTTATGATTTGAGCCTGGTCTCTTATCTTTCTGAGTTTTGAAACCATAAAGATAAACACTACCAGAGGGGAGGGTATCCATTGACTGTGTCCTCATGTCTACAATGCAAAAAGAGGTTGAAACATGCAAATTAAACATGCACAACTTTAACTGAGAAATAGATTCTGATGGAAAGAAAGTTTCTTCAAAGTGTTGCTTTGGACAGCAACAGATCCTAGTAAGCTGCAAGCGATGCTGAAAGCTACCCAGAGTACAGGGATGTGTTGCTGTTGACTCCTTTAACATTGACAGGAGCTTCAGACTGCAGGGAAACCAAAGTTATCAAGCCCGGGGGAATATTGCTCTGCTTGGAAAAGTGTAGTATCCTCACAACAGGGGGTAGTGTTACAGCTTCTGTTGCCAAGAGATTTACAGTGAGACCATCCTGGACATCACGGATGAAGAATGCACGGTGGGGATGGACGAGAAGTCAAAGGATGACAGGCACAGTTATCTTCCCATTTTTGGGGGCTTTAGTGGACACCGCCTGGGATGCTTTGAGCTTAACCCAGCAAGAGATCCCCCTGCACTTCTTCCAACCACAAACCCCACATAGCCGTACTGTTAGCCGACTCTGCCAGATGAGGCTCAGAGATCACAGGCATGCTGGATACAGAGCTCTGGTTAGCCGCCCGTTTAGAAGGATAAGTAGCTAACTCTGACCACTGTGAGGCAAGGAGAACACGGTCATGTTGGCTATGAAGCTCCAATAAATGTTAGCATTAGCTCAGAGCATCCCAGGTAGCCTCAAAGAATCCCCGCTCAGACATCCCTCTTACTTCTCTCTTCTTCCCACCATGTCTTAGCTATCACTGGTGTCAGAGTCCAGGTCAGACTCTCTCCCTGGTATTGAACTACGCCAATTTCCCATTAAAGCAATATCTGCTGACTCCCTGGAGTCTTTCAAAAACAGCAAAAAGGGGTCAGGGTTAGGCATACTGGTCATATGGGTGTTCCTATTTCAATTTTATGCCAAGTGGTAGTCAAATGGACATGAAACAACTTAATAATAAATAAATTCAATTTTAATTGCAGACTGGCTTACATGACATTTTTGACATCAGGGGCGTGCTGGAGGGAGGTGGGCGGCAAGCCAGAAATGGTCCGCAAGCTGGCAGCTTGAGACCCCTGGTATAGAGCAGGGGTTCCCAAAGTGTGGGTCAGGACCCCCTGAGGGGTCGTGAGACACAAATGAGGAGATGTCTTCCAAAATATATATATATTTTTTCAAGTTATCTATAAATACTACATTTTACCCATACCTACTTAGTAAAAATGATCAACAGAAATAGTAGCTAAACCATAAAATGTATAAATAATGGATGCAGTATCTGTGACGTCACCCATCTGTTTCTGAAGCGCTGTTTTGAAGCCAATCGGCGGCGGCGGCCATATTGGAAATGCTGAACTCAACCTAACTAAAATTGTACCAGGCTGTAAACATGATCATTTCTGCTGTTAAGAACAGATTTTTTGAATGGGTTGGTATGTGGTTTCCAGTACTTCCGGCGCCAGCCTCAAGTGGACGCTCTAGGAACTGCAGTTTTTAGCACTACCGCATTGGCTTCAATTCTCGTGGCCAGAGGAACCACAGCTACATGCTCATATAGCTAGGCTAATTTTCTGCAGTGGCCCTGAGGTTTTTTGAAGTGTATGTGGGACCGCCAGTGCCAGTGACGATTTACACAGATCATAATCCGCTAACCTTCCTGGCTAGTATGCACAATGCGAACCACAGGCTGATGCGTTGGGTCCTGTTTCTTCAGCCCTATACGCTTGAGGTGAAGCACATTAAGGGGACGGAAAATGTGATTGCTGACGCGCTTTCCAGGGCACCATGTTGATAGCGCAAAGACCCTGTTAGTGAGGGTCATAGGCCTTGGTCCGTGTGTTTTCCTGCCTCTGCTTTCCCCTTCCAGGTCCTCCTGGAGTGCCTGCCCCTACCATCTTGTTTAGGGATTGGCTACACCTGCTTGGAGCCTTTAAAAGCTGGAGGAATCCAAGATGGCTCTCTCTCTCTCCCTCCTGAAGGCTGGTACCTGCCAGGCACCCTCTTTTGTTTCATTTTGTGATTATGTGGAGTTTAGCCTTGGTTACCTTTCACACATAGCTTTAGTTAGCACACATAGTCTCACAGCACCCAACACCCTCACCACACTACTGATAGCTGACTTCATCTTTAGTTTTCCGTTGTTAATTACTGTCAATAAATGATTTACTCATTTAAAAGCTGTCGCTGTGTGGACCTCCCTTCCTTGTTATGCTCTTAAACGAGCTGGGCGTAACACCAGCTAAATGAAGCCACATTAAATCATTTTGAGGGTCAGTGGGGGCCGCAAGACTTTGGAACCTGGGCTGAAAAGTTTGGGAACCCCTGGTCTAGAGAGTGGACGGTTGGCAGAAATCATACACAGCTATCTGTTTATAATAATACAAATTAAATGACTGCAGATGGGTTGCAGGATTACATTTGGTGGTTCCAATGTGTTTTTTCTCTGCAGTTCTCACCACAACACTGGCTGATTTACAGCCTAAACCACAAACAGAAACCAAAAACACCTTTAACACCAAACATCTTCTCCCTCACCCACAGATTCTGCAGGGATTAGCAGAATCTGTTTGGAGAGATTTTCCTTCCTGTAGTTGAGAGTATCGTGTCAGCTTCAGGAGTCATGCTGTGCATTTCATTTTGCATTCACATTCCTACCAGATCAATCATTGAAGCTGATGAATACATTTGTTTTGAACCTCATCCAGGGGGCACTTCTTAGATGAAGTCTCTCGTGAAAATAAGCTGCGTCAGATTCAGTAGCTGGAGCTGTAATTCCATTGTGTCAGATACACATTTAATCAACAATGAAAGAGTCTTGAATCAGACTCTGTGGGCTACAGCCCCAGAGCAACACTAAAGGGAGGTACTGAACAGGATGTAGATGTATTTGTTTAAATGTACATGAAACAGTCAAACTTTAATGTCCAATCCACATCCTAGCTTAGCTAAGTTTAATGCAACCTGACTCCAGATATCTGAGCTACAGTCTTCTTCCGCTGCTAATGAAACTCAACTCGATCCATGCAGCGAGTCCAGGACTGTGATTTTATGGTCATTTCAAAAGACAGGAGCAAGAAATAAAGGGCTCCTCTTACTCGCTCCCCCTGTGTGAGTTGAAACATACGGAAAGGGTATTGATGTCTACATAAAGAAGAAGGTGCAAAGGCACACAAGAGAGAGAGAGAAAAAAAAGATAAATTATTCATTACCACTGGGAGGAGATGGACTCTTTTATCTTCAATGATTTCCCCAGTAGGGAATGCTCTTTGTGCTCTTTGCAGCTGATTCCAGTAACGTCATTTGAATGAAAAAAATGAATGCAATGAAATGATATGAGGTACTTCCGCTTGTTTCTCATGCTTCATTTTATTACTTTCACACCTGTCATTCCCATATCCATTCAAGTTTCATTATCTTTAACACCGTGTTGCAAAATTAGCCAATCAGGTGTCACGTTTGTCTCCCATGCTGGGATGTATCCAAAGTTATTGATCCAATCAAACTTCAACTAATTATAATAGTAAAGTTGTTTTCTTGCCTTTTGTGACCTGCCTCTATTAGTCGACCTTGAAAATGTCTTTGTGTGAGCCCGTCATTCTCTGCAGAAACTTTTTTTCAAGAATGCTTTTTGTTGTTGGTAGAGTAGATATACACACACACTCTATCTGTGTTACTTTTAAATGTATCTCATTATCTGAGCATCAGGGTCAACTGCCTAATGTTTGAACACAGCTTTGATACATGTCACATTTCAGATCAGTGAGTATTACAGCTACTTTATTGGAAAAAAAGGGAGTTTTAAGATTCAATCATTTAATTTAAGAGAACAAAGTCAGAAATGTTTCAGATTAAAGTCAAAGGTTGCCTCTATTGTGAACCTATATTTCATTTTGTATGTGGTTTCTGGTGTTTCTGCAGCCAGCCTCAAGTGGACGCTTAATGAACTGCAGTTCATAACACTTCCTCATGGGCTTCATATTTTGAGACAGGAGGTTATCACCCTTCATGTTGATTAAGTCTACAAGATAGACAAACCATAGCCTGCAACTGTGACTTCTTTCTCATAAAACTGCAACTTTATTGTCTGTAGATTAAAACTTCATCCTCATACATTTTAAACTTTAATCTTGTAATATAACAGCTTTGTTTCCCGTAGTGTTACGACTTTATTCTTGTAGATTTATGCCTTAAGTCTCATAAATTTACAAGGAAAAATTCATAAATGTGCAACTTTTCTCTCTTACAGCTTTATTATTGTAAATGTACAACTTTAGTCTCAAAGTCTTGTTTTCTTTCTCCTTCTTTAATGTGCCCTAATCCTCTGTTGTAGTACAGGTGTTGTTTGACAGAATAGTAAAAAAATGTCTGCGTCATGTCAGATTTGCATATCCTAAATTCAGGAGGCATCTATCTTGTAGCAGACTGACCCCTGAAATTTAAAGATGACATATCACGCTTTTTTCATCAATATATATTGGTCTAAGAGGTCCCCAAAACATGTCTTTAAAGTTTATGCTCAAAAAAACACTTTGAAATCAGATTTTGGTCTGCCTGAAAAGCCCTCTTCTTCAGTCCTCCTCAGGACACTCTGTTTTCTCTCTGACCACGCCCCCTCAGGAAGTGGATGTGCCTCGGCTGTCCAGCACGTTGATCTAATGTTTACATGTTGGCTGAATATACACGGCTGCTCAGAGATCACGTTACTTCAACCCTCTGAATTTGATCCAGAATCTGATCCTGACGGAGAGCCACCTGTAGCAGGACCTTTTCTGAAGGATTGGTCACAGATTTAGTGTTTCTTGTTGTTTTATTTGTCAGTATGTTGACGTGTGTCTTGGTACACAGCTACAGCTACGACATGTAGCTATGTAGCTATGCTAACTAGCGCTAGCACTTATCCATGATAAATAAAAATCATCCACTAGATCTTCAAATCTGCAGACGTGGGGAGTAAAACCGACCTTTGTGTTTATTAAGACAGCCTACAACTAGCATGCCTCCCTCCTAAGCTCCTTGTTAGCACACATTTGTGCAGGTAATGAAAAACGGAGGAGGGGGGATTCAGTATTATCTTATACAGTCTATGGGCTGAACAAGCTCAGAGCTCTGACTCCGTGATAGACCGGATATTGTTGTGACGTAACAAAAACACGGAAGTCTGAAACGGCTCGTTTCACACACATTTACAGAAAGGTGGAGAAATCAGAACAGGGGCAGAATGGATTTTTTTCATTCTCGGGGGGTTTGTAGACATGCCAGGGACACATATTTCAGGTAGAGAACCATTACAAAGTCAATTTTGCATGATATGTCACCTTTAAAGTATTATAAAGGTGGCACCATTCCCTTTGAAAGAAATTATGACAATAATAAATGCTCCTACAGAAAACTCACAACATCCTGAAGGACTCATCTCACCCAGCTCATCATCTGTTTGAACTGCTGCCCTCCAGAAAACACTACAGGTGCATCCAAAGATTTATGAACAGTTTCTATCCAAAAGTCATCACCATACTGAACTCTGAACTGAAAGCACACAGCATCCTTCTTTAAACTGCATACAGGGATGAGTGTTTGTTTAAATAGTGGCATGTTTCGTGTGTTCTGGAATGAGTATTTATTTATCATGTGGACAAATGAGCATTTTTTTAATTGGGAAAAGTAGGATAAATTACTCTGAGGCTTGATAAAGAAAATTAAATTAGTAGAGATTACTCTGCACAAGTTTACCACTTATTAGAAATGGATGTTAAATGTCTTTGGTGATTAGACCCCATGGAGACGTCTTCATATCTTCAAAGGGGATGATGAGGCCGTCTGCAGGATATAAGAATCCCCTGATGGGACCTAGACACTGGAGTTGTCTCCAGAATTGATAACCCTCATGCCTACTGGAGCAATAACCAAGGCCGCTTTCCTGACCTGGCAAAGATGGCACGCAAGTACTTGCCTACTCAATGCACAAGCACTGACAGTGAGAGACTGTTCAGTGCTGCAGCTCGTGTTCTTGATGAGAAGAGGAACAGACTTCACTGTGATAAAGCAGAGAAGCTACTCTTCATCAAGAAAAACCTGCCACTGTACCTCAAGAAGTAGAATGGGCTTGTGTCTAGTGTTTAAATATTTGTTTTCCACTTTACACATCTGCAGTTCTTGGTGCATTTGTTGTTGGGTTTTAAGATGGACAGTGATTTTAAATTGGATCGGCAAATTAGCTCTGTGGTGAAGTCCAGCTTTTTTCAGCCTAGGCAGCTGGCAAAGGTGAAGCCTTTTCTTGCACAGCAGCACTTTGAGACAGTAATCCATGCCCTTATTACTTCTCGGCTGGATTACTGTAATTCACTTTATATTGGAGTTAGTCAGTCCTCCCTCGCACGTCTCCAGTTGGTGCAAAATGCAGCTGCTCGCCTCTTAACTGGAGTACGTAAGAGGGAGCACATTACTCCAATCCTGGCCTCCCTCCACTGGCTACCTGTGCACTTTAGAGTCCAAGATTTTAAATTTGTTTTTAAATCTTTAAATGGTCTGGCCCCGCTTTACCTCTCTGAGCTCCTTCACCCCTACGCTCCTGCTCGGCGCCTCAGGTCAGCTGATCTGCTGCTCCTGGAGGTACCGAGGGCAAAACGGAAGCTCAGACGGGATAGAGCTTTTTCTGTTGCTGCTCCAAAGTTATGGAATGAGCTTCCCCTCCACATTAGACAAGCCTCCTCACTGTCCATTTTTAAAACTCATCTTAAAACCCATTTTTATTCCTTGGCTTTCAACACCGCATGAGACTCTGCTCCTGTATTTTATGGTTTGTTTCATTTATTGTTTCTATTGTTTTTATAGTTTTATTATCCTGTTTTAATTGTTTTATGCCTGCGTTGTTTGTCTGTTTATGTACAGCACTCTGTTTTGGCTGTGGTCGTTTTTAAAGTGCTTTATAAATAAAGTTGAGTTGAGTTGTTAAAGGCCTACTGTTAACATATGGGCGATGGCAATCTTTATTTGATACACTATTATGTTGTAGTCCTACAGAGCAAATTTTAAAATGCACTTGCGCAATATTTCTAAAATTAGACACTTCCTATCTCAGAGCGACGCAGAAAAACTAGTCCATGCATTTGTTACCTCCAGGTTAGATTACTGTAACTCCCTCTTATCAGGCTGCCCCAATAAGTCTGTAAAGATTCTTCAGCCAGTTCAAAACGCTGCAGCTCGAGTATTGACTAAAACTAGGAAGAGGGAGCACATTTCTTCAGTGTTAGCTTCTCTACACTGACTCCCAATAAAATCTAGAATAGAATTTAGAATCCTTCTTTTAACCTACAAAGCCCTTAAAAATCAGGCACCCTCGTATCTTAAAGAACTCATAGTGCCCTATTACCCCTCTAGAACTCTACGCTCCCAACATGCAGGCTTGCTAGTTGTACCTAAAATCTCTAAAAGTAGTATGGGAGGTAGAACCTTCAGTTATCAGGCCCCTCTCCTTTGGAATCATCTACCAGTCAGGGTCCGCGAGGCAGACACCCTCTCCACTTTTAAGAGTAGGCTTAAAACTTTCCTTTTTGACAAAGCTTATAGTTAGAGCTGGATCAGGCTTGGACCAGCTTTTGTCATGCTGCTATAGGCCTAGACTGCCGGGGGAACTGGCACACTGACACACTGGGATCCTAGCTCACCCCCTTCCCCCCAACCCCCTCATCACTTACTTTAACTCTGCCTGTCCCATTAAAGTTACTAACCATAGACCTTTCTGGAGTCCCTGAGCTCCATTGTCTCGTAGATTCCTCTGAGCTGCCGTAGACGTCCTCCTGCTGCGGACGATCTGGACTCCAGCTGATACGGACGTGCTGGACTCCAGCGGCAACAGCTTCTACGACTCGTCTCATCACTACCACTTCTCTCTCTTACTCGGGGAATCCACAGGATGCGTGTGCGCCGCGTTACGGCTGCGACACGGCTCTGCTCCGTCCCGGGGCTTTCGCCCTGGTCCATAGGATGCGTGTTTGGAGCGGCGCGCACTCCGGAGCAGGAAACTCAAGATCCCTCGAGAACTCCAAAACGCGCGAGAACAACACAGTATAAACTTTTCCTCGTCCATGGTGTCGGATATCTTTTGAGACTGACGTCTGGCCCGATGCCACAGGTTATGACGTAATGTTGAAGAAGTGGTAAAATTTACGATCTTGTGTTTGCACATGGTGTTTATTTTGAAAGTGAGCGGATGTTGCATACGATCCTCGTGCCTGACTTCCGGGATAGTTCGATCATTTCTGTGTCGATTGACGCGTGCTGGGCGCGGGGAGCGGCGAAAATAGACTCCACGCGTATCTCTGGCAGAGCGGCGCGGCGGAACGCTCCAGAGACGGAGCTGAGACGCGCCGCAGCGCGCCCTGTGGACTCTAGAGCATTGACTTGAATGGGAACCTATTTGCTGCGACGTGCGCGGCGCAGCCGTAACGTAACGCGACGCATCCTGTGGATCTTGGGCTTTACTCCCCTCTATCTGTCTTTCCAGACCCAACTCAGTCGAGGCATGATGGCTGTCTAACATGAGTCTGGTTCTGCCTGAGGTTTCTGCCTGTTAAAAGGAAGTTTTCCTTGCCACTGTAACTAGCTAAATACTGCGATGTGCAATGCTCATGGTGGATTAAGGTGGGGTCAGACTGAGTCTTATCCTGTCTTGAAGTTGGGTCTCTGTTCATAATTTGACATAGTGTGGTATAGACCTCCTATGTTTGTAAAAACGTCTTGAGATAATGTTTGTTGTGATTTGGCGCTATACAAATAAAGATTGATTGATTGACTTGACTTCAATGCACTTTGTGTTTCTATGAGAGAACATATTTAATTTAAATATCTTTCAGCAGGCCAGTCAGTTATAGGCCTGTACATTATTATTTAATGTGTACATGAGTGGGTTCAAGTTAAACATTTTATTTGTATTTTATTTTACATTGTGCATTGTTGGAATCTCAGTGCTAAATAAACATTTTCATAATTTTGTAATTGATTTATTCTTTGAAGCATTAATATTAATTTATGCAATTGCAATGCTTTGATTTTAGTGAGGTTATACACAGTCATAGCCATAAATGCAATGGTACTAATAATAATATTTCCCTAATATATATTAATCCCTAATGTGTATATATGTATATATATATTGAAAAAGTAATCAAAGTAAGTAATGAACCTGTCAAATAAAGTAATGAAGCATCAAAGTACATCTTCTACCTCTGGATCATAGTGGAGCTGAATCACTCAGATTATCTTCATATACACCAGATACTCAGGGAACTGTACTTCTGTTCATTTACACCTCTGATAATATGTTCCTGATCAGATTGAACTGGTTGTATTTTTGCAACATGAGAATAAATCATGCATTCATTAAAATACGACACATTTTCAGAGCTTTATCCGAGAGCCTCTGAAACCCCAGTAAAGACCTATTTAAGTGCTATAGAGTTTCATCTTACACAGTAATTGCACAGCCAAAAGTATCTCACTTCACTTTTTTTGAACAGCCCCCTGCAGTTACCCGAGAACAGGCCCCAGCTGTGATAAAAGCAGCTGCCCTCTCCTCTGTTATCTGCAATTTGCAAGATGTCTCCACTCATTTGTTGCCATTTTAGAAGTATAGGAAAGCGTGTGTAACAACACAACTTGACAGATAACCCCCGCCAACATTTCTATCACGATGCAGAGGCTGTTGGAGAAGGTCAAGTGTGAGTTTAAGAGGTGTTTGTGAGAAAGTACAATCACATCCAGAGTGGACGAGATGTGAGCAGGAGACACGCTCGGCCTGATTCACAAAAGGATTGGTTTGTTGCACATACCTGTGCAAAAAGAGACAAAAAGACAGACTCACAAAGAGAGTACACAAAGAGAGAACAAATATCTGTTGTATTTAGTTGTGATTTCCTACCATGTATTGTTTGTGTCTTTCTTAAATGTGTTTTGGGAACAGTATTTCACACAGTCCTTCTCCCTGACCCACTCACTGTCCTATTTGGTGTCCCACTTTCTGGAGTGCCCAACCTCTCAGCGGCCCAACGGCATGTCTTAGCCTTTACAACTCTACTAGCTAGACGCCTCATCCTGTTCAGGTGGAAGCACACGCTCCCTCCTTCCCATAACAGCTGGTTCAGGGAGATCCTCAGTCATATCCAACTTGAGAAGATCCGATTCTCACTTGCAGGATCAAGGAATTCTTTTGACAAGACCTGGAAGCCCTTCACCGAATACTTAAGGCTGATTTATACTTCTGCATCTCCCCTACGCAGCAGGGGCTGACGCGGACATGAGCCCCACATACTTGTGCGTCGGTGTGTCTGTGTCGCGCAGCAATTCTCCGCCGAAACGCCTGAGGGCAGTGCGGTCTCTCTGATAGCCGGCCGCCTGCTTCCTGCCCGCTATGATCTCTGTTTACTTTTCCACAGAGATTCAGAGCATGTTATGTTAATCTACAGCTGATTCATGTTGCTGTTTATCATACAGACATGATTACATGAAGAATAGAGAAGAGGAGATGAAATACACGGCCGATGTGCGGCCGATGTCCGGGATCCCGGAAGTGCTGTAAATGCGGGAAAGACAAAGCCGCCGAGCGGACCAATCACAGAGCTTGCGGTCCGCGTCGGCTCAACGGGGAGTTACATTTTGGAGGAGGTGCACGTCAGCTACGTGCGTAGGCCTCGGCGTAGGTACGGGATCTACGCGGACCCCCGGCGTAGGGTACGCCGTTGATTCAACGCAGACGTATAAATCAGCCTTTAGCCTTTACAACTCTACTAGCTAGACGCCTCATCCTGTTCAGGTGGAAGCACACGCTCCCTCCTTCCCATAACAGCTGGTTCAGGGAGATCCTCAGTCATATCCAACTTGAGAAGATCCGATTCTCACTTGCAGGATCAAGGAATTCTTTTGACAAGACCTGGAAGCCCTTCACCGAATACTTAGACAAAACAACTGTTCACCCAGATGAAGCTTAGTTGTCCCCCCCTCCCCTCTCTCTCTTCCCTTCTCTCCCCCTCTTCCTTCTATCTATCTCTAATGCCTTAATGTTTGTCTAGCTTGTCGATTTTTAGTCCTTTATTTATTTATCTTCCCTAATTTGGTCTGTCTGTTTTGTGTGTTTTGTGTGTTTTTTGTTTTTGATTTTGTTTTTGTTGCCTTATGTAAGTAATGTGAGGTTTTGGGTGGGAGGGACTTGGGGTCATGGTCGTGAATAGGCCAGTAAAATTGTTGTAATATGTTGCATTGAAATGCTGTCATTTGTGCACGGATTCTTTGTACCTACTTTTTTTTACACTGTCAAGCTCACATGCACTGTAATATCAAAATCAATAAAAAGAATTGTGAGAAAAGAGAAAAAAATGTGTTTGTGATTCTGTATGGCTGCTACCTTGGATGCGATCTTTTGGCTCTAAAGCTCACGATGGGTGTGAAGTGAAGTCATGATTAGGTGATGAGGTGTTATTACTAACGAGGCTTTGATTTGCAGAGAAAAAGGGCCTGTTTTCTCCAAATGAATGAGTAATGGCTCATTTAAATGTATGCAAAGAACACTGTGGCACTGTTACACTTTTTTCTCATCAGAGCAGTTTGTGGAGAGGTTCACCCTTTCATGTGCTTTGTAAACTAGACAATAAGTGGGCATAATGCAGCTCTGCTGGTTGTGCCAAGATCCCACCTTGGTGACCGGGCCTTTTGAGTCAGAGCCCAAAGACTGTGGAACTCCATGCCACTACCAATTAGACAGTCCACAACTGTAAATGCTTTTAAATCCTCACTAAAAAAAACTTTTTAGAGAAGAAGGCATTTCTCCACCCCTAAATTGTGGCTATTGCTCTGCATTCTGATTTCCTGTTTTGCTTCTATATTTTTTTTTTTCCATTTTTATATGCTTTGTGATTTTCTGCATTTTTTTGTTGTGAAGCACTTTGTAACTTTGTTGAGAAAAGTGCTATATAAATAAAGTTTATTATTGTTATTATTATTATTATTATAAGTGGACATTTAGTGGGCTCAAAAAGCAGATTAACAAGGTTTTTTGTGTTCCTAGTGTATTTTCTAAATGCAGTGCATGTATTGGATCGATGATCACAATCATTTTGTCCCTGTGTTTTGTGGATTTGCATGTTGTTAGCCTTATAGAATAATTGCCTAAGTCATATTTTGGCCAAATTTTGATATCTACCTGACTCTACTCTCCTAACGCTGCTGATTCACTGTGCCTTAGTGGTTATATCCTCAGCCAATCAGTGTCCGTTGTTACACTCATAATTACTCTCTGCCTCAGTCATCTATTTGACTTAAGTATTTTTGGCATTAAAATCCAAGATGGCAGAATCAGAAATACTTTATTTATCCTGGGGGGAATTTCAGTAAATTCAGTAAAGTATCAATTTGGTGCAGGCAATGAAACCAGTACTACCACGAGTGGCCCACCAGTACTATGACAACCTCCCTAACCAATAGACATTGTGGAAATGCACACAGCTCCTAAGTGGGACTTAACAGCCTGGTTAAGGTTGACAAGAGAAATGTAAGGGAAAATGTAAGTAATGTAATGTAGATGTAAGAGTAAAAATGCCTGAGTCCTGAGCTATTTAGACCTAAACTGTTTTTTTGAACCAGGCTGTAAACATGTTTATTTCTGCAGTAAAGATCGTCTTCTTTGAATGGGTGTGTATGTGGTTTCCAGTATTTCTGCAGCCAGCCTCAAGTGGACGCTCACTGAACTGCAGTTTATAATACTTCCACATTGGCTTCAATTTTCGCTGCAGGAGGTTGTCGGGTCATGCAAGGTGAGGTTGAATGCATAAAAAATGAGCTTCCTGTTAAAAAAGGTCTGTTCCATGTATAATACAGCGTTAAAATGTTGACTGGACTTTGTCACAGACATGCTTTCATTGATGTTATCTTTGAATTCAATGAATTATTGAACGAGGGCCTTTTGGGTGAGTTCCTCTTATTTTCTCTTCTGTGTTTTAATGCTTGGTTATTACAGTAATACCTCATCGTGTATTAATACACAGCAGATAATGTCAGATCCACCATTCTTCTTGTGTTATTATGCCCATCAATCCTCTATAACCAATTATACTGTAAAAGGGAGCAGAGTCTATCTCTGCACACTAATTACGTATTCAAAGAGTGAACTTATTGTTCTCAATTCTGGGTCATTTTACAACAGGCAACCCCGTTAAAAACTAAATAAGACATAACTTCTGCATGTCTCTTTTAATGGCTGAAAAATTAAAGCAAATGTAGAGGCAATCCAAAACCCTTTTCATGGCGACATAAAGCATCTCTCCTATAAAGTCTGGATTTTATTGGTGAAATAATGAAAAGGAGGAAAGTTATAAGTCAGCCCAGACGATATTATAAAATGAGGATGAGAGATTTCAATGTGAGGCACAGATGAAAAACAGGATGAGAACATCTCTGCTAAACGAGCACGTTCAGTGGAGTATCTACAGATACGACTGTATGTCACAGCACAAATGCCCCCCAGTCCAAGCAGATGGAACAGTTGTGTTTATCAGCCTCTGTAAATTCTTTTTCATTTTGATCAATTCTCCTTTTATTACACTTTACTGTCCTGTTTGACTCCAGCTCCTTCTACATACGCTGTCTCGGGATATTATTGCCCCTGAGGAGATCCTCTTTGGATTCCACATTTTCAGATTCATAACTTGTGTTATTTGTGGCCCTTTTGCTCAACCCTGCATGTAATATACTGTGCTTTTTTACAGCTGCACAGTAAAATAGAAAATGGAAGAATCGCCTGTTGGATTACTGCTGGCCCAGAACAGAAAACAGATATTGTTCCACGCGCTCTCACTCCGAGAACATGATATTGTCATTTTTATGACTTTTCTCGCTGCCTCTCTCTACAATAAACAACAGAAATATGAAGTCCATTCCCAGAGAATCTGAGCTCCAATTTCCCCTGAAGAGATTGTGGTGTGAAGGAATGACTGTATGAATATTTCCTTTTGGAGTGGGTTGTTAAACTGACTGTGAAATGGGTTTTTGAACAAGGCAGCGTCCACAGATCTGTGAGGTAAGCAGGAGTACGCAACGCCAAGAAGCCACCTGTGATCTGAACACCAACCTCAGAGTCAAGGGTCCTCAGTTCTCACCCAGTGTTAGTTGCCACTGGTCTACACCTTATGTGCAGCACCTCGCTCTCATTCAGCCATACTCTTGAGCTCCTGCTCCCAGGCTTGCTTCCTCTATCCACAAATGTGTCATCTTATTATCCCATCCTTTCTGTTGTCCACTTCGCCTCCAATGTGGGAGTGAAGCAGCGCTGAGATTCTGCAGTAATGCTGTCGTGCTCCCCTGCACAAAAGCAGAAATCTTTAGCAGATTGAGTCAGCCATGCTGAAGGAAAAGCAAAGCATCGACCACCAGGCGGGGAGCGAATTACCCACAGGGGCCCTGCTTTGCTCTGCATGGGGTCATGTGAACCCAGTGGTAGGAAACAGTGAGGAAATTACTGCTGGGCATGAAAAAGTGGAGAAATGAGGCTGAGAGACAGAGAGACGGAAGAGGAGAGAGGGAGGAATCAATAAAGTAATCTTTAGTCATAGACTGAGCACAGGCCCGGTGCTCAGGATTACTCAGTATGGGGCCATTACATGGAGAGGCCAGCAAAGCAATTATGAGTGAGAGGAGGATCTGACATGGAGAACCCCATGGGTGGAAATGATGAAAGCTAAAAGGATGGAGAAGGGAGACGATTTGTGTACGTGTGTGAGCCAGAGAAGGAATATCAAATAATCATTAACCCGCCCCCCTCTCTCTTCACCCGACACTAAACACCCCCCTCTCTTTCACTTCATTCATGCTGTATTTCAAATGATGCGACACTGAAACTGCACTGAAAGCTTTCCACCTAGTGCTCACACTGGGAATGATAGCACTCCATCTGCTGCACAGAGAGCAGTGTCTTCATGTCTGTCCTGCTGTTTGTGAGAGTGAACCGACATCACTGCTGCTTCACTGCAGAGAGACTTCCTCAATGTGTTCACAACCACTGACTGAAGTCGGGGAATGTCATCACTCCTGTTTACCTAGGATGACATTTGTTGAAGTGACACACTGCAACCTTTTAGTAAGGGTGGGTGGATCGATCCCAACATATCGATACTGCAGATACTACGCCTCGTTTTTGAAGATCGATTCTAGCGTCAATAGGATGGATACCAGTTTCAGTTTCTCTCTGCTAGGTTTTTATCCGTTTCATCAAAGAGTAGAGCTTTCTGTGCAAACAACGTACCGTTCTCTTGAACACACTTAGTGCATGCACTCTCTGCTTCTCCACTGCTGCTGTCCTGTGTGCTCAAACAACGAACAAATGCATCACGCACGGGCAGTGCAACACAGTGCGCACCCTGACTAACGGTGCCAATCAGACGGCCATCACGGCATTGCATGCTGAAAGTAAGAGGAGCATCTTTTGAACAGAACTGGACAGCTCTAGATCATAGACTGTATAAATAATGGATGTAGTAACCGTGACGTCACCCATCTGTTTCTGAAGTGCTGTTTTGATGCCAATTGTTCGGATGTTTTACTATTCTGCCCTCCGAACAGGCATGCCAGGAAGCACACAATGTTTCGACTCGTGTTTTGTCTATATTTGATTTTTATTTCTAAACGAATTGACCACAGGTCAAAAACCTGAAAACAATAAATGCATAAAGTATTACAATATGTTACTCTCACACATCACGCAAACAACAAACTGAAAAGAAGCCTTTAAAGCCCAAAAGTTTAGCAGAGCTGACATGAATAACCACAGTGGACTACATCACCCAGGGTGCTTAGCTCTCACTGAGCGTGCGCAGAGCAGCTCTCTGCCGCTACGATAGCCTACACATAAACAGTGCTCATACTCTACACGTGTTGCTCAAACAAGGCATTATACACAAAAGAACCAATAACCAACATCAACCCGGCACTGTAGTGGACTGCACAAAGACATCTGCTGTCATCACTGCCAGCTGCCAGTGTTAAACAAGTGCTCCGCCCGGCTAACGTCATTAGCCGGACGCTACAAGTTATAGATTACAAGCTGGTACCCTTCAATGCAGCAACCCACACTAACACCGCGTGGCAACACTAAGGTACACACATATCCGGACATTATTAGGCAGCGCTGTGACTTACCAACGGGCTGTGTGCTCCTGACGATGGTTCAGGTGAAAGTGTTTAACCTGCAGTGGGTGCGCATGCGCATAAGTACTACAGCGAGAGACGCTTACCTGCAGGAGTCGCGCATGCGCACAACATCACAACACACAATGTAGTGCAACACAAACAACACCCTGCCCATTCCCCTCACTAAGTGACCCAAAGTCTTAACACCAATCGTTGGTGGCAGCCATATTGGAAATGTTGAAATCAACATAACTGCTGTCGAGCAAGTGTGAGGTAAAGAGGCGGGCTTTGAGCCTCCTCGCCGACAGCTACAGTGTTCCCGCCTGTCAATCAAGTCAGCTGTGCCTCTCATAATGGAAAACTCATAATCTAAATATCTTACAGTGTGTGCCGATTGAGAAATGAGCTATCCAGGCTACACTCGTTTTTTTTGTACCCGGCTGTGAACATGTTTATTTCTGCTGGAAAGATCGTCTTCTTTGAATTGGTGTGTATGTGGTTTCCGGTACTTCTGGAGCCAGCCTCAAGTGGACACTCGATGAACTGCAGTTTTTAACACTTCTGCATTGGCTTCAATTCTCACAGCCGGAGGTTGATGCATGCTCTAGATGTGAATGTGAGAAAAGGTCACTTTGAGAGCTGAATGGTTCTTAAAGGAGACATGAGGGGATTGATAAGAGACCATCCCTATGCAAGAGGAAGATGAACTAAATTCAGCTCGTAACAGTAATGGGTCAAAAATACAGAGAGGAAAAAGTCACAAATCTTGAGTCCGAATCAAGTGTCACATCCTTCAGAGGCGAGTCCAAGTCAAGTCACAAGTTTGTGAGACTTCAGAGTCCAAGTCTCAAACTAGAGTCCTCATCTCTGACACTGAGTTCAACTTGATGCTAGTTTTACATTAAAGTCTTGGGAGCATGAATGCAGAGACAGACTCAGTGCTGTCTCATTATAAGAGGTAACTTTCTCTCTACTCTTATCGCTACTGCTTTCATGCCTTATAGAGTTGCTCTTTCAACATCTCCCCCTCTCATTTGCTCCTGTCCTCTCTTTGCATTCATTCCCTCCTCAGTTCTTCATCTCTATCACATCCTTGTTGGCAAGTTTTACTTCTCCTTCACCCAATATCTTGTTGCTTTCCCAGCTCTTGCCATTAGCTTTACTTCCTCTAACTTTCCAACTCAGGGGAAAAGAAAAGTCCTTTTTTAAAGATTTCATTATCACTTTTTATTTTCTCTGGGTTCTCACCTTTTTCTATACAACACGCTGTCTTTGTGAAGTCTTGCTAAGAATCTCATTGGTATTCTTAAGGCATCCTCTATTGTCACTTTCTTTTGACCAAACAATTCCAAAAATCCTTCTCTTTCATTCTATAAAAAACAGAAACATTATTTCAACAGAAACATCTCTCTTCCTACATTCCTTCAACATGAAGCTGCTAATCCATGTAAAAAATAAGTCTTTGAGAGCTTTGACTGTGTCAGTGAGTGTGTGCAGGACTTTCAACGACATTTTGGGGTGTTTGAAAACATTACAGACCAGACCCCCTCCAGGATATGGATTAATTTATATTACTATATCAATAAGAATGATAAGGTACTGTCACAGCTCAGGCTGTAGCAGTGTTTTTTCTCCTTAGTTGTTTCACCCCTCCTCTCTGCCTTTGCCCCCTCCTTCCTATGTGTGTGTAGGTTTGGCTCAGTGCTGCTGCGTGGGGACACACCTGTGAGCAATCTCAATCTGTGCTACTACATACACCTGCTCCTCCTGCCACCTTAGAACCGGATTGTTCCTTTGTCACCGGTGACTATGACCAGCATCAAGGTATTCGTCTGTGTCCTGATTTTCTTCCTGTGTGCCTGACCTGCTGTGCTTTTTCTCTTTCATGTGCAGCCATCTCTCATCACACCATGTTTTTCCACCAAGCCAGCCTTTCAAGCCGGCATCTTGGATTTTCCTTTTTTCTGTTTTCAGTTTTGAGTTTAATAAACTGACTGGACCCACGACCCAGTACAGAAACAAAACAGTCTTCTACCTAGCCTCAACAGGAAGGGGTTTGAATACGTGACCTGAAACTTTACCCATGCATCACATGGCAAGGGAGCCCCTAACAGGGTGGGGGAGTGCCCTGAAAAACCTTGCGGACAGGATTCTTGCATATTGGAGTAACATCCCAGATGTCAGCACACTGCATGAACAGCTTGGATCACATTCTTCAGTGAGGCTGTTTTATGGTCACAGAAGATGAGATTAGCTCAGGCCTTGAACTGATCCCTCCATCCCTAAGAACAGTCCCTGGGACTATGAAGACACATATAAGTTTAATTGCTTTTGGTTCCATCAACTTGATCAATTATTGAATCATATGCTCCTTATAACATTTACATTGAATACATTTTTAAAGGGATATTTCAGTTTTTTTAAAGTGGGGTCGTATGAGTTACAGTACACTATTGCTCCTGCTAGCCACAATGAGTGCCGGCGAGCTCTTCCTCTTTAATGAGAAAATTCCCAGAGGACCGGCCGGCAAGCTAGGCTACTGTTTTCTGGGGACTGGGCCTCCTATTTCGCGTACCTGTCTTTATCCTGGCTGTTTCCCCGGCAGGGAACTCTGGATGACGAGTGATGCAGACTGGAGCCATATGTGAGCCGCTGGTATCCTCTGATTCAGAAAGGTCCTGAAGTATTGCTGTCACTAAAAGTCCCTCTCCTGACAGCAGAAGCTCTCTGGGTTTCATTGGCATGGGCTCATAGTTTACACACCGGCACCACCAGGTAACGTGGGATCTCTCCTGCTCACTCGTTAGCACAGAACTTTCTCCCCTCTCTTCTTCGTTGGTACGTTGGGTCTGCATCTGGAGTTCTTCCTCTGTAAACTCTGGTTCATAGAGAAATCCTCTTGTGTCCACAGTAAACGGCATGTCATCGTCGCTGTCAAAACAAAGGGGGTTTCTGACGGCAAACTGAATAGCTCCAATTTTTTCTACTGGTGCATGCATTTGCACCCTGATGAGTTCCTTGACCATATTTTCAGAAAAATGTGACATGTCTGCTTTTTTAATCATTTAAAGCTCTTTTTCAACACCACACAAACATTCCTTTAGAAAATGTGTTTTGTGCAGAACAAAACAAATTTGTATCATCTGCAAAAATATCATTTTTAAGGTAATTGGTAAAACTGCAAATATTATTGATGTAAAGAATAAACAGTTTTGGACCAATCACTGATCCTTGGGGTACTCCATACGTGACGTTGGGGTGCTGGATGTCAGTCATAGTGGGTGCTGACAATAATCACTTCATATGCAGTGGTCCTAACCTCAGCTGTGGGAATTCAGATGTTATTAGTTAATTTGAATGTTACTGATTATTCAGACTTTGGGTTCTTATATTTTACACCTGACTCATACAGTGATTCTACCTTCTCGCTCTGGCAGTCATTTCATACAGGTGACATTTGGATGAGCTCATATCTATGCGCACTCAGCACGTGTACAGGGATATGATGAATAACCAGGTTTTTCTCTCTGTAATGGCACCGTCTCTCTTGGGACTTCCAAAAAGTCAAACAATGTAAGTGATCAAATGTTGTTGTAAGACATGCAAACACATGAACACACAAACACATCCGCCTGCTTCCACACCGTTCATTGTTCTTCATATCAAGTATTCCTAAATTGGCTATGTCAGCTGGGACTTTCTTTCCAAATGAAACAATTTGTAATACCTCAATTACAGTGACATCCATCCCCAAGGCAAGCGGGCAGAGACGGAGCCTGAACAGCACACAAATACTGTAATTACCTACTCAGCTTGCCTTGGTAGGGGGTATGTGGGTCACAGCTGAGCCCGAGGCACACTATTATGCATATGTACTACTGTTTTTAAAAAGAATGGGTCAGGACTCAAAGGTGGGCTCCAGATGGATTAAAACAGAACATGAAATCACTCCACAGGTAGTAGTATCAGAAGCTACATTAAGTGGGTAAAGCCTTCCCAGCATTAGGAGGAGAGCTAAATCTGGGCAATGGACCAGTTAAATCCTCAATATTTGATGAATTATTACATGAGAGGCACTCGATTTGTCTTATCTTGAATTTGAGGAGTGTACTTTTCCAGCTGGTTGAGTGTGTGTAAAGATGAGACAAGTTCCCAAAGTGAAGATATTTGAATTCATTTCAGAATGCTTTATCGGCCGGCTGCTGCAAGCGCCGAGCGCCGGTGGCAGCTGGTGAGCTACATGTGGCTGCAGAATAAATCATGTAGAGTAATATTACACTTGAAGGAGTTAATCTCTCACAAAACGAAGGATATTTATACAGACAAATGATCAAGATGCATGAAAAGGTTGCTCAATAAAATAAATGGGAGAAAGGAAACCATCATACCTTGACCTCACAGGGAGAGGAGATGTGTTATGCAAGTCTGTTGAGACTCTCCTGCAGAATTATAGCTGCAAAGAGAAATGCATTCAGGATGCACACACACACACACACAGAGAGAGAGAGAGAGTTGCCAGCTTGCATACAGAGCCATTGCCATTACTGATGGTCTGCCTTTGTATTTAATACAAACATAGACATAAAACCAGAATGAGCAGCTCTCTAAGTTGTAAAAGTGAGAGTAAACATGTCTCTACCTCAGAGGGACCTCTACCACTTGGACACTGGCACTCCACAAACACTTCTTTCATAACTTTGCCGTTCTTTAGAGACCTCTTATGTCTCTCCAGAATGTGACTGATGTGAAAAATATCGTTTCATCCTTGGCGTCATGCCTGGTAACAATCGACTGCTGCTCTTCAGCACTCTCCCTTTCTGCGTTCGCTCAGCTGTTTGAGAACAGAAATACATCTCATAGATTTAATGCACCATCTTCAAATACCGTTCCAAACTGCTCTTCTTCAGCATGGACACACTTGCATTGCAGGTAAGACGGATGGACTTCAAAATCCTCCTCCTACCATTCCGGGTGAAAGATAATACATTTCTGCTATCTTAGCATCAGCCATTCCTGTGCTCTGAAAGTGTGGCTAGATAACTGAATGATTGACAGCTATCCACCCACCAATCACCCCCAAACTTGAGAGGTTCATGCTGCACGGCAAGGTTTTAAAACATGAAGCCCTTGCAGAAGTGCTAAAAACTGCAGTGCATTGAGCGTCCACTTGAGGCTGGATAAAGAAACACAGGAAACCACATACACCCCCATTCAAAGAAGAAGATCTTTACAGCAAAAATAAACATGTTTACAGCCTGGTACAAAAAATAGTTTTGGTCTGAATAGCTGCTTTCTCTCGACATGCAAGGGAGGGGGTTTTGCCCAAATAAGGACACGGTCGACTTGATTGATAGGCGGGCACCCTGTCACTGTTAGTGGAAAGGCTAAAGGTCCGCCTCTTTACCTCACACAAGCTCAGACGAAGATAGGTTGTGTTCAATATTTCCAATATGGCACTGGCTGACGATTGGCTTGAAAACAGCGCTTCAGGAACAGATAGGTGACATCACGGTGACTATGTCCATTTAGGGGTACTCAAATACAAATCTTAAAAGGGCCACAAATATTTTTTTGAATGAGTCAATGGTCCATTTATTCAGGGTCGGTCAGGCCACGTGCAATAATACTGTAATATTCAAAACAAAATGTCCTTTTCATTCAAAACAAGAACTAAAATATGAACTAAAATAAAATATAATTTCTATTTTGACATAAATTAAAACAAATAGTTGAATAAAACAAAACAAGACCCTTGTCATGAATCCAAAACAAATATAATGGAGGGGGATTTGCTTAAAGGTGACATATCATGCAAAATCGACTTTTTAATGGTTCTCTACCTGAAATATGTGTCCCTGTCTACAAACCCCCCGAGAATGAAAAGAATCCATTCTGCCCCTGTTCTGATTTCTGCACCTTTCTGTAAATGTGTGCTGAAACGAGCCGTTTCAGACTTCCGTGTTTTTGTTACGTAACAACAATATCCGGTCTGTCATGGAGTCAGAGCTCGGAGCTTGTTCAGCCCATAGACTGTAGAAAATACAACTCAACTTCTCCGTTTTTCATTACCTGCACACGTGTGCTAACAAGGAGCTTAAGAGGGAGGCATGCTAGTTGTAGGCTGTCTTAATAAACACAAAGGTCGGTTTTACTCCCCACGTCTGCAGATTTGAAGATCTAGTGGATGATTTTTATTTATCATGGATAAGTGCTAGCACTAGTTAGCATAGCCACATAGCTACATGTTCGAAGCTGTGTACCAAGACACACGTCGACATACTGACAAATAAAACAACAAGAAACACAAAATCTGTGACCAATCCTTCAGAAAGGTCCTTCTGCAGGCGCCTCTCCGTCAGGATCAGATTCTGGATCAGATTCAGAGGGTTGAAGTAACGTGATCTGTGAGCAGCCGTGTATATTCAGCCAACATGTAAACATTAGATCAACGTGCTGGACAGCCGAGGCACATCCACTTCCTGAGGGGGCGTGGTCAGAGAGAAAACAGATTGTTCTGAGGAGGACTGAAGAAGAGGGCTTTTCAGGCATGCCAAAATCTGATTTCAAAGTGGTTTTTTGAGCATAAACTTTAAAGACATGTTTTGGGGACCTCTTAGACCAATATATATTGATGAAAAAAAACGTGATATGTCACCTTTAATTTTAGCTGTCATTTCATATTAAGCACATGGGTATTGTGCTGGTTGGAGGGAGAATGAATGCATTTTTTTCAGTCCATTCTTCTTTGAATTGTCAATTTTCAGCGTCCACTTTCTTTTAGCAGCAAACTTGGAACACAACCGCTGGCAACGTGCCAATAAGCACGCTGCTCCAAAAACCAAAGTGAAAGTTAAAACTTGGACTTGCAGCAGTGGACTCTAATTGACCCCGTAACAGGCTGTCAGTGTCTCATTGGCATGGAGACAAGTCCCAGTATTCACTTGCTGACCCGACCAAAACACATAGTGAAGGAATAAAAGTTCAAGGGCCACAAATAGACGGCCGGCGGGAGGGACGCTGCTCTATGTGCACCGCTAGTCAACGGGCCCAAAGTGCAGCCCAAGCGCAGACAAGTTAGCCAATGGACAAACTGTGATGTGTTGAATTTTGTTTGTTTTTTCTGTGATGCATCAAAGTGTAACTGACAGGAAATGATTGTAAGATAGCGCAGACAGGGAAACAATGATACACATTTTACATTGAAGATCAGTCTGCGGTACACTGGTCCTTTAACCCATCTTTCAGGCTCTACAATAGAGATGGTTGACATTTGAAAGGGGATGGTGGGCACTGAGGTGTCACGCCCTCAGCATCCTAGTGGAGAGAGCTGCTCATTTTCAAACCTAAGTTTATATACTTATAATTTGTTTATTATTTCAGATTTTGCTGAGTGGCTAATAACACATTTTTGTGTCTTGAGGCAACTTCACAACACACATTTTTTTCCACTTTCCACGGACCGTAGCACATTTCAATTACTTTGTTGAATTACACCCTGATGGCAAGGTATCAAAGAAGCATCAGTTATGTCAAACCCAATCTTTACCAGCAAACTATTATCATTTATAAAAATGGCTTTCAGATTCTTACTTGCAGTTGAGTGTGAAGCAGGAGGGAGTCACAGCATTTTAATCCATGCTGTTAAACAATGGATCACTCACTCACTCACTCACTTTCAGGCTTGATGCAAAGAGTCGAGGCGTCTTGTTCCTCCGTGAAGCTAAATATGGACCCTGGGATTGACGGGTGCATTAGAGCAGGGCAGCAGTAACACACTTGTAATTGACCTTATGGTGAAGACGGTACAGCCTTCCGTTCACCAATCAATCTATACCTCACCGATGTTAATGAGCACTGGTTGCTAACCAACAATGCGAACATGAGTTTCCCTTTCCTCTATGGCTGGACTGAGCCTCAGAGAGAGAGAGCACTGAGCTCAGACATCCAGAGGGAGCTTGGAGGATAGCCTTTGCGTCATTGCATTGACTATAACCAGCTGAAGTGGTCCTGGCATCTCTTTAGGATTCCTCCTTTGAAGATTTTCCAGAGACATCCGACTGGTTGGACGGCCCAGTACCGACCCAAAGTTCCTGCAGGGATTATACGTCTCATCTGGCATGAAAAATCCTCAGGTTCC
The DNA here is from genome assembly GCF_009762535.1 of Notolabrus celidotus. Lineage (NCBI taxonomy): Eukaryota > Metazoa > Chordata > Actinopteri > Labriformes > Labridae > Notolabrus > Notolabrus celidotus. Next base: position 31,112,031 of record NC_048286.1, read on the forward strand.
CCAAAAAAGGATGTGGAGAATGTTTCTGTGGAGAGGGGCGTCTGAATGAACTTGTTTGGCCTGCTGTAACATGACCCAGCCTTCGATAATGGAAGAGAACGTTGGATGGCTTTTGTATCAAAAAAGTCAGAATCCAAAGGGTGACATTTCTTGGAATTTATTTTTACAGGTTGAATTTTAAAATCAAAAGTGTACACACACACACACACAAGTAACATCACGCCATGCATAGAGTTCAGAGAAGGTTTAATCCGTGGCTTCAGAGTGAAGGAGCACAGGGGAACGACAAACAGTCTGCACACAGCTTCAAAGTATGGAGGAAATGTATTCTCAGTTGTGATCTGAAAACGTGTGACCAGAGGATGTTTCACCTGTGCTCCCAAATACATGTTTCTGCACTCATCTATTCACAGCACTGATGACGACACAGGGTTATACAATCTCTCACTCTTTTTGAACCTCACCTTCTATTGACACTGGAGCATATTTCAATTAAGTTCCTTCCTATTCTTACAGATGCCATCCTGTTGGAACGAGTATTCAGCCTGGCCAACACAAAAGGGTTTTTGAAATCATTAGATGTTGAAAATCCACACATGATGACAAATAATGACAGATTTAACAGTTTGAATCTTACAGTGTTTGGTGTGCAATGATATTGCCAACACAGCACATCACACACTAACAGATTACATTCACCAACAACCAGAGTCTGACTCTCCAAACTGGAAATGTTGCAGTCAAACGTGACTTCAGAGTGAACAAACATGGTGGATGATCTGTCACGACATTCCACTCTTGATGAATATTAAGCTCTTATATTGACTGAGTACATTAGTCATTAATCATATAACGTTATCATCTTTGGTTGCTTAGCGCCGCTTGAGTGGGTGCTTGTTGCAGCAGCTCTCTCCAACTTTTTTTCATATCTGATTAGTTCTCTTTGTATTTGGAGCCTGTCATGACTTTTAATGACTCATTTGTTGGCCATGGACACCAAACTGGCTCCGTTTGCAGTGGTACTTTTACTATTTTTGTTCCTGTGTGTGTCAGGAGACCCTACGTGTAACCATGGTTGCATTGTTTACATACGAGATCAGCTGTTAGCAGCCCGTAGCATGCCAATGCTAAACAATGCTAGGCCCCATGTTCCCTGCGAGTTGAGAAGGAGGCAAGGACGACGTGCTGGTACTGAGGTGCAAGCTAAGAAAAGACGACATGGACCTGTCCTTCCACCCACCGTTAAGGGGAATGTAAGATCTATCTACGATAAGGTGGACGAGCTAACCCAGCACCAGAGTAGCATCATGCTAACAGAGCTAACACCGGACACGAATGCCACATTGGAAGGATTTCACCTGCTGTGGGCGGACAGGATACAGGAGAGCAAGACTGAACTAACTGGGGAAGAAGGCCAGCTCAGTCCTGGACCCTGTGGAGGTGCTGGCTAACAGGAGGATTATGGCCAAGCTGTCGTCTCTAATGGACATTTTTTTTCTATATATATTCTTGTTGAAATTATTGCATTGTACACCTTTTTGTTTGCTGCTGTAACTCCATGCATTCCCCCGTTGCAGGATGAATAAAGGAGTCTCTTATCATATCTTATCTTAACTGTGACTGTGCTTACTTATTCAATCTGGTCCAAAATAGCTCAGATTATCTGGTAGTTTGTTCCTCACTTTTAGGGACATAATAAGAGTGTGTATGAAATGCGCTATACAAATAAAGCTGCCTTGCCTTGCCTTGCCTTCAAGGGATCAAAGATATCTTTTTTTCAAGTATCCCCCAAGGGTTGTCCAACCATCTCACAAACAATATAAAGGAGTAATGAGAAAAATACAGGGTTCTTAAGAAAATACAGTATTTTGATTCAGTGGGCAGATGTGAGTAAAACATTCATATCATGGTATTGATTAAGTGAAGTGCAGTCAGTCTTTTTGAACAGGAGGTCAAAAGACGCCTGGATGCTGGATGAGTTCATAATGATTATGCAGCGCAGGGTGTGTGAAGGTATTTGATGCAGTATAAGATTGAGATCAATCCTAGACATGATCATGAAAAGAGACTCTGGTCTGCAGTGTAGATTTACACAACTGTATCACATCACATGTCATTGATCTGCATCACACTTTCTATTGAGTGAAGAGGTCTTCAATGGAAACAACCCACTGCCAGTGGTTGTGTGACCCATGCACACAACCATTTTTTAAATGTCTGCAATGTTTAATTGAAGAGGCCACTACTAATGCAATACTTTAAATCAAGTGGAAATATGTTTTGTGATACGAATACAAACGTTTTCTAACAACATTTTGTGAACTGACAAAAGAAGAAAAGGAAAATGGGAAGGGAGTAAGCAAGGCTGGGTATAAGAGCATCAATCTGAACACACACACACACACACACATACACACACACACAGGAGAGCAGGATATTGCACAGAAGAGCGCTCCTCGGATGTACTCAAACTCTTTGGAAACTTTTCCCTTTTAGTTGGTTTCTTTGGGGAGGGAATATTTACTCATGCTCTGACAGAGGTGATGACCTCCTCTGCTGCACAGTGTGCATGCAGGAGGATCTACACAACTATTTACTGTGTGAAAACTCAAATTCTAAAAAGCTTCCTTGGCTAATGAACACATTTTTGCAACACATGGCATGGCAGCACCTGCTAATAGTCTGCTCCCCACAGGGCACAGTTCATTCCGGTTAGACTTGTTGCCAGGCGGTGGGTTGGATAAATATAGAAAAGGTCAAAGAATAACTCGGTCTCTGCGGCTGTTTTATGATCATTTGTCATGTAAATGCTGCAGAATTATGAAATCAATTAATTTATTCCACATTAATTCAGGGTAATAATAAAATTACCATAAACGAGAGAGGATATGGCCTGAAGGCTGGAAGTCTGTTGGCCTCTGAATTGTGTTTGTCAGATCCCAGAGTTACCAACCTGCTCACGGGTAAAAGGGGAAGCAATGGAAAGCCAGATGTAGTTTATGAATATAATGTTATTTATTACAAAAGAAGCAAGAGCGACTGTGATAAGAACAAAGGTGAGGAAACTGAAGAGTACCTGTGAGTGCTGTTCAAATCAGACATAAATATATAACAAAATGAGGACTCCAACCCAAGCGGCAACCTCCGGCTGCAAGAATTGAAGCCAATGTCCTCATAATATCACAGTGGATTAATACCTATTTGGAGTTTATAAAGATGGAGCTTTCAGTAGCCAAAATGAGTGATGTTTTCGATACCACCGATTTCCTTTCCAATCCGATACTGAGCAACATTCAGGCTTGTATCTGCCGATCCGATACCTATACCTTGTGCAAATACACCTAATGTGTCTGGTAAATCTTAAAAAAGTAGTGTATTTCTGAGTTATTCATTTATTTATTTTAAAAGAAAAGAAGTAAAACCTTACCTGAATAAATTTAGGCTTGTTTGCCCACGTGAGATTATCACAGTGATACACCAAGGGCCTGATCTACTAAGATCCCAAATAACGAGCGCTAATTTGCATGTGCAAATAATAATTTTGCACGTGTTATTTCTGGGCGTGTTGCGGGTGATCTACTAAGACTGCGTGAGCAAATGATAACCAGTGCAAAAGTGGTGTGGACCGCCCTATTTTACGAGGATTTTGCGTGTGCTATCGGCTGTCACCATGGAGAGTTTGAGAGAACAGAGTGGTCTTAAGCGATAAATGAAGTTTGAAGCCATGGAGTTGGAGGTCTTTGTGGAGGAGGGAAATAAACACATCGGTGAACTCCAGCAGAGACATCTAAGCGTTAGAAACGCGATTTGGAAGGCCATCTGTGAAAAGGTGAATGATGTGAGAAAAAAACAGAAGATCTGCCGATTAAATAAACGCATCTACTCTTCTCCAAAACGCAATCAGTGTTTTGATGGAGTTTAGAGAGCGATTTGATGAGGCTTAGTCTGCCACTCTTGCTCTAGAAAAGTTAGGCGTCACTTGGATGAAGACAGTCGCCTCACTGTCCCAGGGAGCAACTTCCGGGTGAACGTTTTTAATGCCTGATATCATCATCCAGCAACTGTCCCAAAGATTCACCAGCTTAAATGGAACTGGGAACATGTTTGAGTCAATTCACCCCAACACACTGCTGCAAGCACGAGATGAGGAGTTACGCAGAGCTGCCTGGCGCAGCTCAGTGAGCGCTCATTCTCCAAGTTAAAACAAACTATAAACCCCTTGATGAGCACGATGGGACAGGAGAGACTGAGTGGACATGTCATGTTATCTATTGAGAATGACAGATCAAAGAAAATGGACATACAGTGCATCGTGGACAAGTCCGCGGAGCTTAAGGCTCGTCCAAACAGTGGTGAGTAGGCCGAGTACTTCATATTGATTTTTTGTTTGTATGTGAACATGTGGGCCGCTGTGCCAATTTGACTAAACTGTATAGCTGTTGATACAGTGACCTACTGTGCTCTCATTATATGAAAAACTGCCTTGAATTTGTGTTGTTTTATTATTATTATTTAGTTATCTTGGTTTGATTGACAAAAAAATGTAGTAATGCTTGTAAGCCCAGCTTTTGCGGGCATGTTGTAAAGCGATGGTATGATGAGCTTTACAGTGACCGCAGCCATGTGTGCGTAACACTGTGCCAGTTTGCACCTGCCTTTCAAACGTGCTAAATATAGATGCAAATACAGTGCGTGCTATCTGTTTCAGGGTTTGATAAATCACATTGCGTGTGCTAAATGATTACATTTGCATCTCCTCATCCCAGTATTTTGCGCGTTCTGATTATCTACATGTATTCTGCATATTCATGAAGGCAAACACGCTAAATGATTTGCGAGTGCTATTTTGCTAATTTGACAGACGCAATCCTCGGTGCTCCCGGTTAGTACGTCAGCTTTGCGCGCGCTATCAAGTTTGCACGTGTTTTTATACACACAAACCTTTAGTTGATCAGGCCCATAGTACTACTCCAAGCTGAACTCATGCAGCTCTTTGTTGAAGCATGCATTTATTTCCTATTCTTATTTCCTAACCATGTTTATTAATTTGAACAAGAGCAGCAGTGCTTAGCGCCGCTTAAAGCTTCACATTTTCTCCCTCTGTGCCTGGATAGTGCCTGCCTGCCTGCAGCACCAAAGAATTCCACCAGAGACATCTGTTTTGCCCTAGCAGCAGCACCTGACACTGTGCTCTCCTCTTCTGTCCGCCTCATCATAAATGCCTCGTATTCTGTGCCGTGCTTTAACCTGAGGTGTTTCACAAGGTTTGCTGTGCTCCCACAACTCCTAACCGTTTTTCCAGAAACATCACGAACTGGGTCTTGGCTGTTTGTGGAGCTGAAATAGCTCCACATATGACTCTGTTAACGCTCTGCCATTGTGTCTGCAGACTGAGACTGAGTGACTGACTGACGCATTACGCACTTACCCAGGCGGAAGAAAAAGTAGTTCCCCTAGCCGCGTATCATTTGGACAAGATCTCAATGGTTTAGTTACTTTCCACTGTGTTCCTGTTAATGATAGACATTGCCTCAAATGACTTAAGTATCAAAAGTATCGATATTTTGATTTGAGAATCGATTTTAGAGGATAAAGATCTGGTATTGGAAGTATCAATATTTCAGTATAGATCCGCACATCACTAGCCAAGATCCATGGTGGCAGTAGAAAAACCATCTCATCTCGGTCAGAGACAGCAGCTGTAATTGAATCATTATCGCCTACCAATTAGTGAGAGAATAAACTACACATTAGTGAGTAATACTGATAAATGCATTGCTCTCTTATCAAAAGCAGAACAAGAGAGCAATGCATTTACCACTATTTCTGCCAAGACAGTATTTCAGACCCGTGACATGAGCAGACTGCATGAACGAAAGCTGTTAACAACAAACCTGTCTGCTGAATGATTGTTAGGCCAAGTACACACTCTACAATGTTATCAATGTCAGGGTGCAAAGTGAACTCACACTGCGAGTGAACAGTTTATGACAAATAGCCTAAGCCTATTACTTAGATGCTCACACCTCACATGTGGAAACACGACAGAGCTTTGACTGGTGATCGGGCCGTGATGGGGCTCTCGTGTACTCTAAGCTGCACAGCAATCAACAAGCTGTCGAGCTGAAATTTAGCCCAACTTCAAAAGCAGTCATACAACTCAAAAAACCGAGTCCAGAATCAATTCACACAGCGTGTGTTCGGCTTTCGGCGGGCTCCACAGGTGAAGGCGGCAGGTGGTTCCTCCTCTGATTGTCGCAGTCTCTCAGCAGCCATTCAGGAAGCTCATCTAGCTGCACAGGTGGATGAAATCAGGCCTGGAGGATACATCGTAGAGGAAGATACTCTCTCTCTCACACACACAAACAGAGAGAGAGAGGGGGAGAGTATGCTCAAAACATAAATCAATGGTACAGGTGAGGGAGTGCAGCCGGGGCCCTAACACCCAGGTTTCAAAATCAGTTTGCAGTCTTGAATCTTGCAGTTGTTTGCTAATCACAGGCAGTAAAAAAACATCTTCAGAGTCTGTTCAGCTGCTGTTATTGAGTCAGCCATTGTCCCTTTGCAGACTGACTAACAAACTGACACTGAATTGACTATGTGATGCTTTAATAGTTTCCATTTAGTTTAATTAGAGGAGACAGGGTTTTATTTTAAGGGGTGATGGCAGATTTAATGCAGCCCACTGGACTGAGGGATTAAGAACTCTGAGGAAACACTACAAGAGTGCAGAAATGATGCATATGTTAATTCTCATTACATAATGACGGGGGGGAGAAGCTGGCTGACTTGAAATCAAAAGATACTTGACTCTTTTAAGACATTTTACTTTGCAGAAACAGAGCGCTCCCTGATACTTGTGTTTGATTTTGTTTTCCATTCTCTGTTAGTAGAACAGCCAAACCTCATGTGAGACTCCAAGAGTGAATTATTAATCCAGTCTGCTCATGATCAAATATAAGTAGCACAGTAATAAGTGAAAATAAAACAAACATTGATTGGAGTTAAAACCATCTCACTGCTTAAAGTTAAGAGTAATGAAATAATCATGGCTGACGTCAGAGACAATGTTTGAAGAGGACATTAGAGGCCATGTGATGATCCATGTAGAATCAGGATTGAGCCCACATGAATGGAGCCTGGTACTCTTGTGGTCATTATGGAGCCTGCTGTGTGTGTTGTGGTTGTTAATGGTCATGTGGTAGCTTATGGACCATAACCATATACAGTGGTTATAAAAAGTCTACACACCCCTGATAAAATGCCAGGTTTTGTGATGTTAAAAAATGAGACAAAGATAAGTCATGTCAGAACTTTTTCCACCTTTAATGTGACCTATAACACGAACAATTCAATTGAATTTTTTTTTAAATCTTCTAGGGGGAATAATAAAGAATAAAAAGTCTAAAATAATGTGGTTGCATAAGTGTACACATCCTTTAAGTAATACTTTGTTGAAGCACCTTTTGATTGTATCACAGCACTCAGTCTTTTTAGATAGGAGTCTATTAGCATGGCACATCTTAATTTGGCAATATTTGCCCATTCTTCTTTGCAACAAAGCTCCAAATCTGTCAGATGCGAGGGCATCTCCTGTGCACAGCCCTCTTCAGATCACCCTATAGATGTTCGATTGGATTCAGGTTTGGACTCTGGCTGGGCCATTCCAAAACTTTAATCCTCTTCTTGTGAAGCCATGCTTTTGTTGATTTGGATGCATGCTTTGGTTTGTTGTGTTGAAAGGTGAAATTCCTCTCCATCTTCATCTTCCTAACAGAGGCCTGGAGGTTTTGTGTTAAACTGACTGTCGTTTGTAACTGTTCATACTTCCCTCCACCTTGACTAAGGCCCGGGTCCCAGCTGAATAAGAACAGCCCCAAAGCATGATGCTGCCCCCACCATGCTTCTCTGTGGGTCTGGTGTTCCTTATGTGATGTGCAGTGTTGTTTTCATGCCAAACATACCTTTTGGAATTATGGCCAAAAGGTTCAACCTTGGTTTCATCAGCCCATAAAACATTTCAGTCTCAGTCTTATTGGGTAGGACTCTATTAGCATGGCACATCTTAATTTGGCAATATTTGCCCATTCTTCCTTGCAACAAAGCTCCAAATCCATCAGATAGTGAGGGCATCTCCTGTGCACAGCCCTCTTCAGACCACCCCACAGATATTCAACTGGATTCAGGTCTGGACTCTGGCTGGGCCATTCCAAAACTTGAATCCTCTTCTGGTGAAGCCATGCTTTTGTTGATTTGGATGCATGCTTTGGTTTGTTGTGTTGAAAGGTGAAATTCCTCTCCATCTTCATCTTCCTAACAGAGGCCTGGAGGTTTTGTGTTAAACTGACTGGTGTTTGTAACTGTTCATACTTCCCTCCACCTTGACTAAGGCCCGGGTCCAGCTTTCAGAGACTACCCAGATCCCGTCCTTCCAAAACCAAAGGTAATCTATGACGATTTATGCACACATTGGATTGAAATATGATTATTCCTACAGTTCATGGAGCTAATAGAAGGCTGCCATGTTTGTTTTGGACGGTCAACCAATCAGTGGCTGTGTCTGTGATCACATGACCCCTGGGGCTGTCTCAGATCAATCAGAGATATGAGTGTAGGAGAGGGGAAAAAATGTAGACAGGTAGAGCGAGCAATGAGAAAGAAAGAAAGAAAGAAAGAAAGAAAGAAAGAAAGAAAGAAAGAAAGAAAGAAAGAAAAACAGGCCCAAAGCATGATGCTGCCCCCACCATGCTTCTCTGTGGGTCTGGTGTTCTTTATGTGATGTGCAGTGTTGTGTTTGCGCAAAACATACCATTTGGAATTATGGCCAAAAAGTTCTACTTTGGTTTCATCAGACCGTGAAACATTTGCCACATGCTTTTGTGATTTGGCGCTGTATAAATAAAGTTTGATTGATTAAGTATGTAACTGATCAGTGAAGCACAAGTTTTGAGATGAGGGTGTAATGACAGTTTTCTTATCCTTTTCATGAGCACAGCAAAATATTTGTATGTATCCAATCAAACAAAATTTTGTGTTGAGTTAATTGGTTAATTATAAGGCTGAAGAACACTTGAGAGAGAGAGAGAGAGAGAGAGAGAGAGAGAGAGAGAGAACATGAGAGAGGTGAGAGACGTTTGTGTCGTATACATTCAAAATAGATTGGTTTGAGCTCAAAACTACATTTAATCATGTCCAAACTGGAGCCAGAAAAAGAGTGCATGATGATGCATTTACACAAACACTTAAAAAGGGGACTGGCCTTTATTTAAGAATATTCAAGTTTATGGATCTGTTGCATATCTCAATGTTTACTGAGAGGATACATGGAGATATGAGTAGTGACAGGTCATTGTTAATGGAAGATTAACAATTATTATTAACTAGCTAACGAGGAATAACTGTTAACATAAATCATGGAAATCAATAAAATCATCTTTTAATCAAAAGGTTTTCCAACATGTTTGTATCTTAGAAGTAGCCGTTTGATAAGCAGGTCACGTCAGGGTCTTGTCTCACCCTGTCAGGATTCTATTTCCCATAACTACCTGCTATCCATACATTATCCCTGACTTAAAGGTGACATATCATGCTTTTTTCATCAATATATATTGGTCTAAGAGGTCCCCAAAACATGTCTTTAAAGTTTATGCTCAAAAAAACACTTTGAAATCAGATTTTGGCATGCCTGAAAAACCCTCTTTTTCAGTCCTCCTCAGAACACTCCGTTTTCTCTCTGACCACGCCCCCTCAGGAAGTGGATGTGGCCTTGGCTCTCCAGCACGTTGATCTAATGTTTACATGTTGGCTGAATATACACGCTGCTCACAGACCCGCGTTACTTCAACCCTCTGAATCTGATCCAGAATCTGATTCTGACGGAGAGGCGCCTGCAGCAGGACCTTTCTGAACCATTTGTCACAGATTTAGTGTTTCTTGTTGTTTTATTTGTCAGTATGTGGACGTGTGTCTTGGTACACAGCTACGAACATGTAGCTATTTGGCTATGCTAACTAGCGCTAGCACTTATCCATGATAAATAAAAATCATCCACTAGATCTTCAAATCTGCAGACGTGGGGAGTAAAACCGACCTCTACCAGAAAGGCAGCAGGACCTTTCTGAAGGATTGGTCACAGATTTAGTTTTTTCTTGTTGTTTTATTTGTCAGTATGTAGACGTGTGTCTTGGTACACAGCTACAGCTACGACATGTAGCTATGTAGCTATGCTAACTAGCGCTAGCACTTATCCATGATAAATAAAAATCATCCACTAGATCTTCAAATCTGCAGACGTGGGGAGTAAAACCGACCTTTGTGTTTATTAAGACAGCCTACAACTAGCATGCCTCCCTCCTAAGCTCCTTGTTAGCACACGTGTGCAGGTAATGAAAAACGGAGAAGTTGAGTTGTATTTTATACAGTGTATGGGCTGAACAAGCTCCGAGCTCTGACTCCGTGACAGACCGGATATTGTTGTTACGTAACAAAAACACGGAAGTCTGAAACGGCTCGTTTCAGCACACATTTACAGAAAGGTGGAGAAATCAGAACAGGGGCAGAATGGATTTTTTTCATTCTCGCTGGGTTTGTAGACATGCCAGGGACACATATTTAAGGTATGGAACCATTAAAAAGTCGAGTTTGCATGATATGTCACCTTTAAGTGAGTAACTGGTGTTCTGAGGTTTTTAAGAGGTGCCACAAATTGTGTGTTTTGCTTTCAAATATTTTACAGCAAATGCAAGCAGAAACAGTGCAACATGTTTGATATGTAACAGAAACATGTGTTTTAATGCATTCAATCCATTGATTTGGGTAGATGTTTACAAATAGTGCCCAACTAGAAGTTCAAGGTTAGTTTTAAAGGTTTAGGTTTGCAGGATCTAAATAATCCAGCCTTACTTTTTAGAAAGAGATGAACTCTGATTAGATGAAATAAATATGGAAATGGGAAGTGGAGCACGGCGTTATGATGCTATTATTCACTTGGGGCTGAAGTGGCCACACTCATCCAACCGTGGAAGACAACTCATTTACATAAATGTTTCATTTTCTCCTGACACATGCACATAACTATCTGCGTGCACTGACGTCTCCACTTTACTATCTACCTCAAGAGGTCACAGCCCAGAACAGCCACTTCATGCCTCCTCCTCCTCAGACAATCCATCACACACCGAGTCCCTGCCATCCACAGAGATAAACAGGCGTCTCTTAATCCATGCAGATTGGAGAAGCGTTTCTCTGCAGCTTCCACATTTGGTCCAAGCCCTAACTTGATCACACACACCATATGGGAATTTAAAGTGATTCCTACTGCAAAAGGCTGATAAGGATCTGTTGTCATGGAAGCATTGCCAAGCATGAATTCAAAGGGGACCCTTGTTTTGTTTGTTTTTTTGCTGAAGACTAGAAATGAATTATTCCTTGTTCATTTTGGTATTTTCCTAGTTTATATTCCATTAACATCCTTCATTCACAGTGCTTTTGTACATAGCTAATTCTAACCATTCTGCGCTTCTGTGTATACTTTATTATTATTTTATTTGATCTTTATTTTATTCCTACTACTATTGATATTTTGAATTTCTTTCATACTGTTTATAAGAGTTCTGTGATGACCAAATTTCCCTCCCTGGGATTAATAAAGTATTTCTGATTCTGATTATCCTATTGTCTTTAATTTTTAAGTTCTAGCTCCTTTTGTTATTGTTTTATTTCCTTGCCAGTATTAGCTATAAGTTATCCTTGTGTCTTCCTGTGTTGTTTACAATAACAATAATAATAAGAATCTTTATTTATAGATCACTTTTCAAAAACTATGTTACAGAGTGCTTAACAATGCCTCAAGGACATGTGCAAAATAAAGAACAATTTGAAAAGCCACACAGACGGTGCAAGTGTCATCACTATTAAAAGAACATGAAATCATAAAAACATAAAAACCAAATAAAAGCAGAATAAATGCAAGACACTTTGATCAAATAAAATCAGGAAATGCACTTCGATAAAAGTATGTTTTGAGTGATGATTTAAAAGAGAGCACAGAGTCCACCAACCTAATTTCAGTGATGCTTTTCTTGGGTCATAAAATCATTAGAATCAGAATCAGCTTTATTGGCCAGGAACACACAAGGAATTTGACTTTGGTGAACTGTGCTCTCTTTGTACAAGGCATAAGAATAAGACATACAAATAAAAATATAATAAAAATATAATAACAATAACATCAGCTATAAATACAAAAGAACAACAAATAGGCATGACTAATATGTACAGGCTAAAATACTATGATAAAGTGCAGTGGTGAGTTGCAGAGGTAGTTTTTACATTATAAAAATAGTAGTTAAGTTTGGGGCGGCAGTAGCTCAGTCCATAGGGACTTGGCTTGGAAACCAAAGGGTCGCCAGTTCGAGTCCCAGTATGGACGAAGTTTGGCAAGTGGACTGGTGGCTGGAGAGGTGCTGGTTCACTTGCCTGGGCACTGCTGAGGTGCCCTTGAGCAAGGCACCGAACCCCCAACTGCTCTGGGTGCACTGGTTGATGGCAGTATCCTCACTCTGACATTTCTCCCTAAACATGTTCACTGCATGTGTGTGCATTTGTATGTATACACCCAAAAAACTGTATGTGTAGCATGTCCAAAATAGCATGAGTGAAAAAATTGAATTTCCCCCCTGGGGATCAATAAAGTACCTTTCTTCTTCTTAAAAAATTGAAATATGGAATTCTGCTTGGGAGAATTGTTGCATTGTGTATTTACAGAGAGTATTGATCCAACAGGTATGACACTGTTATGGTTTAGTGTTCATCAGAGTGACAGCCTGGGGGAAGAATCTGTTCTTATGGCGGGTTGTTTTGGCGCACAGCGATCTGTAGCGCCTGCCGGAGGGGAGGAGTTTGAAGAATTTGTGTCCAGGGTTTGAGGGGTCAGCGGTGATGCTACCTGCCCGTTTCCTGGCCCGGGACCTGTACAAGTCCTGGATGGGGGGGGCAGGTCGACACCGAAATCATTCATTACCTTCATGGTCCTGGGCTCCTTGTGTGTTCAGTGTTTCCTGTTTTACTTTGTAGTTCTTGCTGCAGTGTGTCAGTGTCACAGGGTTCTCCTTCCGGCCTCAAAATAATGTGGGGAAAAAAAACAGGTGTAGTCAGAAGACTTTATTTTGATCCTCCCCTGTGCAATGGAAGAAAATATTTACAAAAGTGGAAAAATGAAGATACTTTACAATTGTTCTCATCAGTGTCGTCTGAGTACTCCAGTTACTCTCTTGACAAAGAAAGAAAACAGCAGTTGTTCATCAAACAAAACACACAGCAACGTTACCTGCTCAGTAAAAGAGAGCCAAAACTGTCCCTCTTTTAAAGAGTTTAGCCCCTCCCACTGGGCGTTGGAAATTACATAAACAATTATATTTCACAATTAAGGCCATTTCAAGGTGACTAACCTTACACACAATCAAAAGAGTAATGCAAACATTCCCACAGGCATTTCCTTACCTATTTCAAACACAAAATTTAAAACAAACAAAAAGATTAATTGAACACAGTCACGTGGCCACTCCTGGCCGCCATACATCCATATACACTCTCTGCACTCTCTGCGTCCACTTGTGTGACTTTTGTGTTTTGTTTGCACTCTTAAGATTTAAGTTTTCTTTGTATTGCTAGTTCATCTTTACTAAATACATCTTCAATCGTCCTCCTCCATTGTTTTATCATTGACATTTGACACACTCAAAAGACACTAAATGAAAATAGATAGCTACATAAACATCAAGCCCAACTGCAGCGCTTTGATCTGTTTCTCCTTAAAGCAAAAAAGTGATGAGAAGAAAGATGAAGCTGCTGAATGCATCATGTGAGACAGAATGATGTGGTTGGACTCGGTTAAGACAGACACATCAGAGCCACGCACATCAAGACAACAAGACAAGTGACAATTCAACATCTGAGGCACTCTTTAAACTCTGAATTAAGAAACATATTTTGAAACAGCATTTTGTGTCACAGAGGATTGAAGCAGCACAGCAGCTTTTTGTGGTATTGACTTATTATCCCAGATTTGTGTGGTCTATTTTTGGCTGGGACGCAGGTCTCAATGCACTCTGACATGCACCCTGCTCAGCTAGATGATGTTTTTGTGTTTCAAATACATGGGCCAGACATGACCTTAAATCAGGCCTGGGGGGTCTAGCCCAAGTAGTTCCTTGAGCACCTCCTCTTTTTGCATTCTTCGTACAGGATGGAAATAAAGTAACGTTGGTTCAACACGTCGATCAAATGCTCAAAGGTATAGGGCAGAAAGCCTTCCAGACTTTGTCTGTCCAGTCTTCCTTGTCAGACTTTGGGACGATCTCAGTATCTAGGACGTTGTTAAGGCCATGAGATTTCTCGAACTTCACCGGGTTCTCCAAGCATGCGTATATCATGCTCATCATGGCGTCCATGTCCAGTGCAGTGATGAAATTGGGTTGGATTTACATATCTTTAAAATGAACGTAATACATAAACATGTCCAATAGGATCCAGTTTATGAAGCTCAATCAGTATTTTAATGTCTGTGTTTTTGAATAATTGAGTCATGACTTGCGGAAGGGGTTTTATGTTGAAGGAGAATTATTTCTGAAAGAATAATGCAGCTGATTCAGAGCATTTTATCTGTTTTAGAGTGATAATGAATTTAGATTTGCTGCCATCTCTATGTTACTGGTCCAGAACTCTGATGCTCGTATTATCACCAGAACTCCGTCCATCAATCACATCACTCCCGTCCTTCAGCAGCTTCACTGGTTACCAGTCAAAACTTGCATTGATTTCAAGATTCTGCTCCTCACCTTCAAGGCCCTCCATAACCTCGCTCCTCCAAGGCCCTCCATAACCTGACAAATGTATAAGCCTCCGAGATGGGAGTTAAACCTGGCGCTAACAGATAGCCAGATAGCCCGGCTGAATGGATAAAAGTGCTGCCAACACGCTCACCTTTCTGACAATTTCAAGATTTGGAGTTAATTCCACTTCTTTCTCTTTCGAGTAGGTGTTGCAAAACAGCCCGGTGTCAGTTCTATCAATCGGATATTCTGCGAACTACATTATTGGGTCTTTTTTTCTTACAAAACCTGCTCAGTGGAATCAGTTTTCAGTATCTATCAGGATGAACATCTCAATGATGGTCTGTAAATCAGCCTATTAGCTTTAAAACCTGCATCCATACATGATGTTCAGACATGAGATGACTTTGTGATGTGATGTAAATACCTAATAGTCCACGCTGCATCACTTCCATTAAATATGTCTCAGAGAAAAAAAGAGGAGGGGTGTTTGAGGAAAGTTTATATTATATTATCACCAGAACTCTGTCCATCAATCACATCACTCCCGTCCTTCAGCAGCTTTACTGGTTACCGGTCAAAACTCACATCAATTTCAAGATC